>NC_081185.1:145843139-146142660 GCF_029867415.1 Vicia villosa | reverse complement strand
GGTTTTCAATTTCAGTACGTGTCAAATTATTAACCCATGAAATTCATCGATCACGTTATATTGTCCACCTTTGATCACTCCAATAGTATGTCTTATACAACAAAACAAAATCTCATTCATCAAAACAAAGGACATAAAAAGTAAAGGAAAAAACAAACAACATAAGTCATTTACAGAAGAATTAACCATAGAGCCTGGCACTTTTTCAATTCAAACTAGCACAGATTTTTGCAAGTTAGTAAGTTCAGTGACCACAACATTATTTACCCATATTCTCTCTACATGACAAACCAAGCAACCACAAAATTGAGTCTTAAGTTATTCACAGTCCACAAGGACCACAACCATTGAGACCAAATAACCATGCCGGTTTGCCAGTGTGGTCCCTCAACCTTGAGACAGTCCACTTTATTTAAATTCGAAAAGATGGGGCCAAAAGTGTCATTTGAAAATATATAGATGATTTACCGAACACCAATAAAAAAAAATGATAATTATACATGTAGTTCACAAACATGTGAAGTATTTTTATCTATAAAGTAATTTTTAATTTTTTATAAGTAAAATATATATTAACTAAAAAAGAAAAATTATAAAAATGGAGGTAAGCCTAAGACCAAAAAAACAAAGCAAAAATATTATAAGAAACAAATAAAAAATAAATGGTTAATATAATTCACCCCTGTAATGTTAGCGAATTTTGCTTTTCTCCCTTCCCCGATCAAGATTTGTTTCTCCGGAGTGCCAAAAGCAAGCATGACATCATTATGGACATAAAGTCCCAAAGTATGAAACCCCAGAAATAGGCTGGCCCAACTTAAATGGGATATGATAGCTTCTTTGTGCTCTAACATTCTTGCCAATACATTATCCTCATTCTGTTCAGGATTGTAATCTCTAATAAAAAAGATAACTCCATGAGCAAAAGCCCCTGTCATAATAAATCCTGCAATGTATTGATGATGAGTATATAACGCAGCTTGAGTAGTAAAGTCTTGTGCTATAAAGGCATAAGCAGGTAAAGAGTACATGTGTTGAGCTACCAAAGAAGTAATGACCCCTAACGAGGCTAGAGCAAGGCCTAATTGAAAATGAATTGAATTATTTATTGTGTCATAAAGACCCTTATGTCCACGCCCCAATCTACCCCCCGGAGGAATATGCGCTTCTAAAATATCTTTTATACTGTGCCCAATCCCGAAGTTAGTTCTATACATATGACCAGCAATGAGAAAAAGAATTGCAATAGCTAAATGATGATGGGCCATATTACAGGAGTAAATTACTATTAACCCAAAAATAAATATAAAAAAGTCTGAAATAGTTTAAGGAAAATTTATAATTAGGTAGTTATCCAATAAATTATGCCAACGGCTTTGCAAGTTTGTTTGCACATTTACATTTAACATTTTACAATTTAGTCATCTATTTTTGAGATCCTAAGGCAACGTGTGTCCCTTTTGCATAGCAATTAGAGCACCTTGAGAACCACTTTCTATTCAAATTTGACTTCAACCTCTTATATACAATTGCTATAGAGAAATCAAAATTGTCAAAATATTTGCTTTTAAAATTGATATGTTACCCAAATGGGCAAATGGCATGAGAAGCTTTCCACATAGCCATCTAAGTGGTCGTGAACAATAGCTCTGGTTGCTAGTTGCTACCGATTCTCTCGCCACCGAGTCCTTTATATTTATTTTCATCCAATCCACGATAGGGCAATTCTAGAAAGCGAATGTAATATTAACTGTTCTTTTATATTTTCGGTTTGATTCAAAGCTAACTGGAACAAGTTCAACTCCTTTTAATTGTTTGAGACTCATCATTTTATGAGGTACAAACTCAATCGAACAAAGATAGCGTTGATTTAAATCCTAAAGATCAATAGTTTTATTAGATCCAGATACTTGTATCCCATTATATATTAATAATAATAAGTTAAGAATTCACCAAGGATATTTCTTTATTATGTTTATTTTTGCAAAGTAATAAAGTCTCTAAAATATTTATTTTATTTGATGAAACATTAAGTGTGATTTAATCATTAAACTTTATTAAACATAATGACATTATTTTTAAAGTATTTGTAGTCAAGCTTTATTTTAAAGTGTGTTGTGAGAATGATGTTAAAAACAGAGTATAATAGGAAACACAATGGGAAGCAAGAAGAACAATAAGCAATTGGTTATAATTGTTATTTTTTACATTCTCTTTGAATCAAAATTACAAGTGTTAAAAGAATAACAAATAACCTTCTCACCCTAAATTAAGATTTGTAGTATACAATGATGAGAGACTAGTATGCTATTTATAATAAACCTAACATATTAAACTAATGAGTTTTTTCACAAATACCCATTACAAGCTAACTCAGAGTATAAGCTAACTTAAAAAATTGGACATAACTAACAGACCCAATTCAAAATACTAACACCCCTAGCATTTCGACCCTCACATACTAGAAAACACTTCGACTACAGTATGTAGGTCTTCGACACCAGCATGCGAGCAACCTTCGGCTGCATGCTAACTTATGTTGAATCAGAAGCTACTCTTTGATCCACTAGAGTTCGATCCAATATCTCACAAATCTTCACCTTAGAACAAACTCTAATATCAAAGAACAAACTAGTTTTCGTCATGCAGCTTTATCAACCGCATACAGTGGAAAAACTTACAACTTGGTAATGTCTTGGTGATCATATCAGCAGTATTGTGACCTATCGAAACCTTCAGCACTTGGACTTCTCCACGTTCGATTACTCCTTGGATGAAATACAATTATTCTGGTCTAGGCCGAGCAGGCCCAACGCTTACATTAAGGCCGAGCAGGCCTAATCCTTTACCCAGGCCGAACAGGCCAATCACTCCAGGCCCAATAACGCTTCTAGTAGCCATTATGAAGTCAGCTCCTCGTAAGACCACGTGGTCAAACCAACTGCAAGGGATTCGGGCAACTCCCTCCGAACCCTATGCCATGCTCATCCAGAACGCGAATTTACTTGCTGACTCAGTCCTAACACAGGGGGGTTCTGGTAGTTTCCTAGCACGTGGACCTTCAATTAGATTTGGCCCAATTAGGGAACCTTGGCCTAGCGCTGGGGACTATAAATACCCTCTTTCAATAGAGGGCCAGGTATTCATTCATTCTCTCGTAAACCTTGTGCTTGCTTTCTCTCTCTCTGATTGCTTTCACACTTTGGCGTCGGAGTGTCTTGCAAGTACACTCCCCTCCAATTCTTCAAGTCCATCGAAGCTGACTGTGACGATCCACTATGATCAGGTAAGATCAGCAAACTCACATCAATGTGCTTGGTTCACTCATGATATGATGAGTTCTTCGACAGGTGTATAACACTTGGACTATCACATTTAACACTAATACCTCAATCTTGAAGTTCCATCTCCTTCGCAAAGCCTTCAAGTCGTAATGCTTCTTTCATAGCTTTAGTGAGGATAATATATTCCGCTTTAGTGGTTGATAAAGCAACAACCTTCTGAAGTGTTGCTTTCCAACTGATAGTTGTGCCGAACATAGCAAAAACATATTCAGAAATAGATTTTAAGAGTCCATACAACCTGTATAATCAAAGTCGACATATCCTTCGATTACTGATTTACTATCTTCACCCAAGGCTCCACAATAAATTAGGACTCTATTTCGAGACCCATTTTTGTACTTTAGAATCCACTTCAATGCTTGCTAGTGAGCCTTTCCAGGATTCTTCATTTACCTGCTTACAAGACTTATTGCATATGTTATGTCGGGTCTAGTACAAACCATAACATACATCAAAGAATCTACTATATTAGCATATGGAATGCTATTCATATAAGCTCTTTCGACATCAGTACTGGGACACTGATCAATACTCAGCTTGAATTGAGGGTTTATCGGAGTGACAATAGACTTTAAATTCGACATGTCAAACTTGTCGAGAATCTTCCGTAAGTATGCCTCTTGAGATAAGCATAATCTCCACTGCTTTCTATCTCTTCGGATGTCAATCCCAAGAATCCTGGATGCAGTTCCTAAATCCTTCATATTGAATTCCTTATTGAGTTCAGTCATCACCCTCATTACATCTTCGACATTGTTGCTTGCTATGATAATATCATCCACAATAAGCAACAAAATAACAAATGAATTACCAGGTCGAAATCGGAAATAAACATAGTGGTCGAACTGGTTTCTAACGAAACTTATGCGTGTCATGAAATTGTAAAATATCATATTCCACTGTCGAGGAGATTGTTTCAGTCCATATAAAGATCTCGTTAGCTTGCACATATAATCTTCCTTCCCCCTTTCGACATATGATAACGTGAAAATGTATCGTATATTTGGCTTGATTAACATAATTTATGTCCCCATTCTATTTAAATTTAACTAATTTATGTTAGTATTATGCTGGTATTTTAATGTGTTTCAGGAATTTAATGATTACAAGGCTCGCTTGAGAAAAGGAGTAAAATGAGAAGAAACGAAGTGAAAATGCATAAAGTATAGAAGAAAAGAAGGGGTGAAGAAATGAAGAAGAATAGGAATAAGGCCCATAAGAAGCGTCTAGGCCCAAAGCGCTACCAGCATGGGGTGGCGTCCGTCACACCCACACTGCCGACCGTCACAGCCCAACGTGACGTTAGTCACTTCCCCTTGTCGCTCGTCACCCTTCCTTAAATAGTGTGTGACATTGGTCACACACTCAGACGAGCTCGTCGCGTCCTAATTTTCTTCTCCTAATTTCCAGCTTCCAACGAATCTCTCCTATTTTCTAGCCTTCCTTATTTCTCTCCAGAACCAAGTCTGAGACAAAGCCACCTAAATTTCCTCCTTTATTTTCTCAACCTAGAGGCGGAAGCATCAATATAAATACAGAGCATTCCACCAGTAGCCGACTCTCCTCTCTTCTTCTCGGCTGAATTTTCCCTTGTTTAGTTTTTAGGTAGTTTCTCTACCATATAAAAGTGGTAGTTTCTCACATTAAGGAACTACCACACCATTAGTTTTAGTTTCTGTTTCCTTTCATTACGCGAAGATAATTTCAAAAGTTAATTCCAGTTTCTTTTATTTCATCATTTACAGGTTTCATTTTATGATTTCTTATTTATTCTCATTTATCCTCGTTAATTTAATTGCCATGTTTTTCTTAATTTCAGTCCGCATGTTTAATTTGTTTACGCTTAATTCTATGTCCGGCTAAATTGTTTTGAGTCCGATATGTGAGGACCGTCATCTCCGACGGGACTCGGTAATTATTTTGTTGGCTTAAATTATTATTATTAAATTCTGTTTTGGCTTTAGTTTTTTATTCTTAATTTAGGTAACCTTGTCACGAGAGTGAAAGGTTACTTACCACGATTTCGTCACGAGAGTGAGAAATCTATTAAGGTTCGAACCGGCACTGCGAGAGCATGAGGGTCGAACCAGATAGTTAAAACTAGGCATTAATCCTAAACACAGCAAGAGCGCTTTAGGATTAATTTGAACTTGTTTAGTTTTCAAACTGCGTTCCTTGATTTAAGTGGGCGAGCGAAAGCAAAATCCTATGGTTAAGGAGTGTGACTTTATTCAAAACCACGAGAGAGTGTGAGGTTTAGTCTTTAAGCTAATATTTTCTACTAAATATGTTTTTAACATTTTTATAAGCCAACGAATTACAGAGTTCCTGAAGTACGCGGAATCACATTTGGGTCTCTCTTCTCTTATATTTATCTTAATCTTAGTTTTATTTCGATTTTAGTTTTTAGTTTCCCCTTAATCAAATATTCATTAGCCTTAGCTTTACAGAGCAACAATAGGTTATAGTAGGTTGACATTGGTCTCTGTGGTTCGACAATCTTTTATATTACTTCGATAAATTCGTGCACTTGCGGACGCATCAAAATACTCTTCAGGTTGCCTCATCAGGATTGTTTCATCAAGATCACCATACAAGAAAGCAGTATTTACATCCATTTGTTCCAGTTCAAGAACGAACTGTGCCACCATGGCAAGCAACATTCGAATGGACCTATACTTCACAATAGGAGAGAACACATCATTGAAGTCGACACATTCTTTCTGAGTGAAATCCCTCGCGACCAACCTTGCCTTGTATATTTTCAATGCCACTCCTTTGATTCCTTCCTTAAGTTTGAAAATCCATTTACAACAGACTAACCTTGCTCCAGTAAGTTTCTTAATCAGTTCGCAAGTGTGATTATCATGAAGAGATTTCATCTCATCATTCATGGCCTTCGCCTATTCAGTCTTATTTCGACTCCTCATAACTTCCTTATAATATCTAGGTTCTTCGTTTAGAACCTCACTTGCAGAAATTAAGGCATACGCTATAAGATCTGCATACCCAAGTCTCTGAGGTGGCTTGATGACTCTTCTCGATTATCTCTTGACAATAGGTAGTCATCGATAGTTTGCTCAACTTCTTCAATATCTTCTGCTTCTTCTTCGACTTCATATGGAGTATGCAATTCAGCATCACCATGCTCCAACTCAACATGAATCTCTACCTTTTCCAGCTCTTCGTCAAATATTTATGATCTTCGACCAACATCATCAATTTTCTTAAAAGTCATTTCATCTTCATTGAAAACTACATCTAGACTGGTGATACTCCTCTTGTGACCTAACTCTAAGCACCATAGTCTATAAGCTTTGACTCCTTCATGATATCCCATGAACATGCATTTCAGAGCTCTAGGTTCGACCCTGTCTTGCCTATGTGAGCATAGGCTACACAACCAAATACTCTTAGTTTGTCGAGATCTGGTGGATGTCCCGACCAAACTTCTTCAGATGTCTTCATATCTAATGCAATCGAAGAACATCTGTTTATCAGATATGTTGTTGTCGAAACAACCTCGGCCCAAAACATGTTCTTTAACCCAGCACTAGTCAACATATAAAATAGTTCGATTAAACCTTTCAGACAAACCATTTTGATGTGGAGTATCTGTAGTAGTTTTGTGCCTTGTATTACCAGAGACAGCACAAAAACTATCGAACGCCTCATCCAAATTCAAGGCCGTTATCGATTCTCAACCTCTTGACCTTTTTATCTTTATTGAAATAATTATTAAAAATTAAATAAATTATTAATGTGGTTTAATTGCGGGACCAAGAATTTTTAACTACAATTAACAATGGTTAAAAGTAGATATGATAACAAAACATGTATTTGCGAGTGTTCGTTCAAACCCATTTCGAGTTTGACAGGAAAAAAATTATTTTGACTTGGTTTGAGTTTGAATTTTTCTCAATTTTAAAATATGAGTATGACGCGGATAATGAAAATACTAATATCTACCAAAAATTTGTCTTTATTGATAATTTAAAAAAAAAATTAAAAATTTATAAAATTAATAATTTAGTTTGTATTTTATCATTTAAAATATTTAAAATATATTTTAATTTATTATTTTTAATATTTGTTCGATTTTGACCAAATTATTAGTTTGATGAAAATCGATTATTTCAATTTAAAAATTATTAATTCTAATAAAAAATGAGACGGACGAAAATATCCGAACTCTTTTGAATTGGATTTAGAATTCAATTAGTTATTCACATTTAAGTTTGAGGTAAATAACAGATATTTAACTAGGATTTTGTTTTGGGGAGGAGAAATGCAAAACTCATCCCCACCCGTTGTCATGCGAGTTAAAAGTCACACTCTAAATGATTAACCAGAGGAAAATATCCTCATAGGAGATACAAAAGCAAATTCAGTAGGGAGATTCTCTTTTGATCTCTCCACTTTTTATTAAAAGAATTAACAATTTTAAACTATGTGTGAAAAGGCATGCAATGCAATGATAAAGTGGCCTTTTCCTTCATCGAATCCTCATTGCAAAATGGACCCACGCATGGGAAAATAAAGTTGTTCATATAAAGTTTAAGATATAGCAATAGCAATAATTATATATATGGTATCTTAAGTGACAGAATATTGATCTAATCTATTGGAGAATCTACCCCTTTTTGGAATGTAACGTGCGAGGCAACAATGATAAATGCATAAATTAATGAAAATTTCTTCACCCACCTTCTAACCTTCTTGCCCACCCCTAGTGAATTTACCACACTACCCCTTGTTTCAGAAGTTCATTTCCAAAAAGGTATTTTTTTTTTGTTAAAAAAAGGTGTTTTCGGAAATGTATCTCCGAAAACGTATTTTTTTTAATATAAAATATTGATTTCGGAGATGCATCTCCGAAATAAAGTTACTTTTCAGAAAATGTGGTGTTTTCGGAAGTTCATCTCCGAACGCACCCCCTTGGAGAAATTCGGAAATGAACTTCCGAAATATTCCAAGACCAATTCATGTTTCGGATATACACTTCCGAAATAATTAATAATTATTAAAAAAATTAAAATCAAGGTGAATCAATACAATTAATAGGTATAAAATCAAAGTGAATCAATAAAATGAAGGTGAATCAATAAAATCAAGGTGAATCAAAACATCCTAAACTATTTGAAAGTTAAAAATTATTTTACTAACTTATATAAATCAAAAACATTTTAATTCCATAATTAAATTTTGAATTATATAGAATTAAATATAAAATTTATTCATTAAATAAAATTAAGACAAAATCTTTTTTTAATTTTTTTAAACTAAATAAAAAATTATCTCATTTTTAATTATGAATTAGAATAGAAATATATAAATATATAATAATAATTATTAATTTTGTAAGTGAAATATATAAATATATAATATATAAATATATAATAATTAATATATAAATATATAAATATATAATAATTATTATAAATTAAAACACTCATTTTTATAATTTTTATAATTATTATATAAATATATTTATAATTATATATAATAATTATTATATAAATATATAATAATTTTTATAAATATATAATAATAATTATAAATATTATATAAATATATAAATTAAAACACTCATTTTTTTAATTTTTTTTGTAAATACATAATGATTATTATAAATATATAAATATATAAATAAAAAATTATAACTCATTTTGTAAGTGAAATTATTTTAATTTTTTTAATTAAAATTATTTTAAATTTTAAAATATGAATCATAATAGAAATATATAATAATTATTATTCATAACTAATAAATTATATCAAAATATATAATTATTATTATTTATTACTCATAAATTATATCAAATTTATAATATATAAATTAATTCATATCCTAAAATTAATTTTTGGAATTTTTAAATTTTTTTTGTTTTTTCGGAGATGCATCTCCGAATTAATCAAAATTCTAATTTTGGGGATTTTTTCGGAAATGCACTTTCGAAGTCTGAAAAAATTTAGAAAAAAAAATATTTCGGAAATGCATTTTCGAAGCAGGGATAAAATGTGATTTTCGCTGGGGGTGACCCCCATAGGGAGGTGGGTAAAGAAAAAACCAAATTAATTAACTCAAGCCCGTGACTTTTCTTCAAGTTTGATATTATTCACTATATTTTTTTTAAAATGAGTAATTGTTCTTTTTAAATGACTCTCATACTTATAATATTTACAATGAAGTGTTGTGTTAAGATTTCTTCTAAAATAAAATAGTGAATGTGGATTTAGGAACAGGCATAAACAACTTTTTGAAATAAATTAGAATAGTTGTATGTGTCATGCACAAGTATTTACACATTAAAGTATTTAAGAACTTTATATGAAAGTGGTGAAGGGAGTCAGATGAAGATGCTTAAGATTCTCAAAGTTTTTTTAATAATAAAATTAAATGTACAATTATTATTTTTCACCTCAAAACACTTAATCCACATCATAATAAGAAGAGGAGTGCTATTCCTACACTCAAAATCTTAACACCGTATACCTACACCCTATGAAATACAACAATGATGTGCTTCTTTGTATTTAAAAAAAATAAAAAATAATGATTAAATATAATAAAATAATAAAACAGTATTAAAATACGGTGTAAAATGTATCTTTTAGTGTATAACTATCATTTCTCTAATAAGAATAGTAATAGCAATGTAAATTTTTTTAAATAGAAATTGTAAAAAAAAAAAAGTGAAGGGCGTATACATTTTTAGGGTTATAAGCTAAAATAAAGGAAAAGAAGGAAAAATAATTAAAAATAAAGTCTTTGAAACGTGCATTTTAATAATGTTATTTAATCTTAAAGGAGGATGGTGTGAATCATGAAATCATCGTAACTAAATACTTCAAATTTTGCCATGAAATCAACATTTTATTGATCTTTAATACTCTAGATCAATACCACATATGTTTATGATACTTATTTATTAGGGTCTCAACGATGATGGTGATACTGAGGGATGAGTCTCTATAACATACTAAGTCATTAATGTTCATATATTATGAGAGGTCTTCGTAAATGGTTCAAAGTTATGCATGGAGGATATCTCAAGAGTTGGATATAAATCCAAAGAAATCACATTACCATGTCTCCGGTGAGGTATGAAAGATAACGTTAAGGACAGTACATGTTGGTGTGTCATCATAACTTTCATCTACATTAATAATATTGTAGGAGTAATTATGAGAGTTTCATATGATAAAATGATTATTTGTGTGTCCTGTTTGATATTTACTTAACCAAATGCAAAAGTCGTCTGTCATGGAATGGGCAGACAAGAAAAGTATATATCGGGAGATTATTTCATGTGATATACATGTAGAGTTATAGTTTCTCCAAGTCCACGAGGTTGTTGCTGTAAAGGGTTATCCAAGGTACCATTAATCTCATTTTTTATCCAAATGTTTCTATCTTGAGTAAAAAAAATTGACAATTAAACCCAAGGTACAATCTAAATTTTCTAAAGTCCATAGAACTACAAATACAATAAAGAAATGACTCTTCTTATAGGCCACATTTAGAGCACATAATCGAGGAAGACGGTTGGAATGGTGAAATAGAGAAAGTGTAGGAACAAAATTGAAATAAGTAAGGCAAAGAAGGAGCTTAATATTTTCTAAAAGATAGAGTTTTCATATATAATTTTAAGATTGATGCTTCGTGTTAAGATCGTGTAAATTTTCTTTGTAGCGTAGGATCTAAGAGTATTTATTCTAAGTAGAGTAAATGCCACATATATGATCGGACCTAATGAAAACATATTATATATTAAAGTTAAAGTTGAAACTTTTGGTAGTGAGTTCAGTAAAGATATGATGAGGGCGCATATTTTATAAGTGTTACATGTGGGATGCTGTCGTAGGGTAAAACTCTTTAAAAGATATACTAAGGTCACAAATGTGTACATGTATACTTAACAAAAGCTACAATGGAATTAAGAAAAGTTTAGTGGTTAAACTAGAAAGAAGTTTGACCTCTAATCAAACCCATCTTTTAACACATTTTTCATAGAATTTCAAGTGGAGGAACTTGTAGTGACACAAATGCAGAATAAACAGGCCCCAGACAAATGCTTATGATAGACTAGACTTACATAAAGTTTATCAATATTTTGAAACATATTTCAAACTAGCCCAATGAGGAGGAGGATGTGTGTGTGTATATATATATATATATATATATATATATATATATATATATATATATATATATATATATATATATATATATATATATATATATATATATATGAAAATGTTAACCAGTGTCCTCAGGACAATGATTAAAACTTTAAAATAGTAAATTTATCTCGGTAGTCTGCGTATTTAATGCCTTGAAAATTGAAATATTAAATTTTTTATAAAATATTTTCTTTTTTTAGAATCTTAACCATTGCCCTGAGCGCACTGGTTAGCAAGACATATATATATATATATATATATATATATATATATATATATATATATATATATATATATATATATATATATATATATATATATATATGGCAAAATAGTTTTATACTATCAACCAATCATCATCTAGTATTTTGTCTAATCACACTGATATTTTTAAGTTAGTTGTGTAACGTAGTTGAATAATAAATCCCTATTTAATAACAATGTAAAACTATTTTATAGTACATTATCTTTACTCTCATAAATTACTTAATATATTATAATAAAATAATATTAAAGACAACAGCAAATTAAAAAATAATATAATAATAAAGAAAAAGAAATGCTTATATGTACATAGAAGTTGGCTGCGTTATAAACACAGTTGGTGTAAATAGCAACCCTTCAATTTTGTTATAAAAAAAGTATAGTTCGCAATTAATTTGGGCCTAAAGTATATTATGCAATTTGTTTGGGTCTAGGAATGAGGAACTCGAACTATTGCGGCACCCTTTTTATTTTACCTTGGCACCTCTTTAATAGTAGCATTTTTTTTATAGTAGTCTTAAATTATAAAATATACGTTTTTATATCATATATTTTAAAAAAAATCCAATATAATATATCAAATTTTAAAAAAACCAAAATATAGATTTTATACTTATTTTTAAAAATTTGATATAAAAGCATTTTGTCAAAAGTTTATGATTTTATATTGGATATTTTAAAAAATAGGTACAAAATCAATTTTTTTATACCAAATTTTTAAAATATTAAACATAAAATCATATTTTTAATATTATATTTTTCAAATATTCGGTATAAAATCACAGATAAATTACCGATATAAAATCATAATTATTTTTTAAAAATTGTAAATTTATACCATTTTTTTAAAAATCTGAAAAACTATAAAATATATCAGATTTATCAAAATATCCGATAATTATTAATATATTTTTATTAAGCTTTGGAATATGAATTATCAAATTAAAAAAAAATCTGAATATTAACTTGGTTCATCGAGTTTTTTAAAAATATCAATAAAAATGCTTACTAAATTTTTTGTGTGAGAGAGAAAAAATTTCATCCCATTATTAATGAAAAAATGAGAAAAACATTTTTGTTAATGTGAAAGAATTGGAGGTGCTTATAAGAAAAGAGTGTAAGGATATTCATCCTACAATAAGGTTTGGACTTTGAGGGGTTGTATCCATATCATTAACACTGGGCTTCTTAAACTTTTAGTAAGTACAACATTGTTTCAAGATGTTTTTACACTCTAATTTTTCTTTTTAAAAAAGCTTGTTATAATTTTATTTCCAATCACACCTTATTTTTTCAGTTTAATCATTTTTGTGCTAATAATTAATATAAATAATTGTGAAAATAAAATTTAAAAGAAGTATTCTGTAGTTAACTATAGGTCAAACTCAATCTATACCATGCCTCAAAGTTCTCTCAATTTGATTATTTTATTTGTTGTTTTCTTGTTTTTCAACATTCCAAGTTTTTGAATGTCAATATTCATGTTTGTAGGTATCTGATTTGAACGGTCGGACAAAAACAAAATGATAAAAAAATAAAATAAGATCCTTTTATAGCGACCTATATTGTTTTCTAAAATAAACCAAAAAAAGTTGTTTGTCTTTGATCTCATCTACAAGGTTCTTTGTGACATGTGGTTTTCTACTTGTTTTATTCTATTATTCTCTCTTTAATTTCTTGGGTTTTGATTTGTGCAGTGATTTAATCTCGACCGTTTGATCTTTAATTCATTTTTAGAATTGTTTTAAATTGATTTTATTTCTGTTCATATAAAAATAGAAATACGCAATTTGTCATATTTTTAACGGAAACAAAGTAAAAAAAATTAAATAAATAATTTTAATTACATTTTTTGAAAAGAAAAAATCTATCATTAAATTACTCAATTATAAAAAAAAAAGTTTTAAACTATAAATTATTTCACAATAACTTATAAAAAATATTTTATATTAAAAATTTATTACAAAAACTAAATGATATAAACTATCTCTCTAAATCTAACAATAATTCTTATAATACAAATTTTATATAAAGTTACTTAAAAGTGTGATAAAATTCAAATGAGAAAAAAGTTCATACACTATACTGTCAATCAATCAGAACCTTGTATCAGAATAAATCAATCTTTAAATTAAAAGTTCTTTTAATGACAAGGCACTTTGTTAGTTTTCTATTGGATGACAGTGTAAAATAATTTTACACTGTCAGTGCATATAAATTAAACTACATTCAAATATTATAATTGTTTAATATAATCTCTCCTTGAACATATAATATTTTAAAGAAGATAACTTACCTACAAATTTTTAGGTGTGGTTTATATTATTTTCTAATGAAAATATAACAAGTGTATTTAAATATCTTTTAAATAGTGTAAATAAGAGAAAATTGCATACGTATAGGAGAAAATTGTACACTTATCATATTTTCATTGGAAAATAGTACAAACCACACCTAAGAAATTGTATCTATGTTTTCTCCTGTTTTAAACGATTGTGTATTAGAACTGAAAATAATCATATATTGATGAAGATCACTGCGATGTTGTGGCCGTAGTTCTCTAGTAATCAAAGACGGTATATGCAAAAATTATTAGCATTGTGAGGTTTAAGTCATAATGATTTTGAGGTAAATTTTTTGAAATATGAGTTAAAAGTTACACCAAAATAAAAGATGTCGTAATATTGTCTCCAGATTATCTTGATCAGAGAAATGTGTTCCTATTTGACGTCTTGCAATACATACGCATATATGCAATACTGTGGTAAGCCTATGAGAAGAATTGAGCCTAAGTGCATGTGGATCGCCCAAAACATAAACTACTAAATATACGCATTATTAATCAGTCATTTGTATAAACTCTAAAGGGTGGATCGCTTAAGGGAGTTTTTATCTCGTAGGTGGCTAGCCAACAAACGAGGCTCTCATACCATTGTTAGTAGTTTTGGGGTTTCATCTTTCCTCCAAAAGGTAGGTGATACCTCTTTTATCGACATCTGTTATGTCTTGTGGGATGATTTTGTGTAGCCTCTATTTTCCATGTATATGATTTGTGTTAAAAAAACTTGAAAAAGTATTATCAAATTATCATTTAAGTGTTAATTCAACCACTAATGAACATATGGATGACACATTTAAGTACTAATTCAACCACTAATAAACATATGGATGTCAAATTATCATTTAAGTTTTATGCATTTGGTATCGCTTTGTTATAAAGTGTTTCTAACGCGTATAATCCTATTTATGTAATGATTATGATCTGGTATGGTCTTTTCTAATTAAGCGTAATATTTTTCCGCAGTTGCATTCTTGTGTCCCACGTCATCCCCTTGTAAGACTAAATCTTTAAATATGAATTCTCGTAGGACCATATTTCTATTATACTTTGACGCCATTCTTAGATTGTTTATAGTTTCGCTCATCATATTTGAATCATGGCATTTTTAAAGGAGGTCTAGTGTTTCTCTACATTTTTCCTCTTTCTCTTCCCTCAATAATTAAGGCATGGTTCTCTAACTCAGTCTATCTATCTTAACTAGGATGAGTGCCTCAAATCTATAAGTGAGTCAAAAAAGAGTTTTTTTTGGGTCGATGAATGAGGGGTGATTTGATTAGCCCATAAAACATGAGGGAGTTCATTAGACTAGTTACCCTTTATATTGTTGTGTCTCCTCATAAGTCCCTATAATAAGAATTGATTTGCATATTTTGCTTAACTGTTGAAATGTGAATTCTCCATTGAAGTTAAGTGTTGTAAATTGTTGAATTCTTTCAACAAACTGCAGAGTTTTTCATTAGTGAATTATGTTGCATTGTTTATGACAACAACCTCTAGAATGTCAAACTTCCTGTATATTTCTATTTAAGAAATGAAGAATATTGGTGTCACTCATCTTAGTGAGTGATTTCGAATCAATTCATTTGGTGAAATAATCGAGAACAACTACAAAATATTTCACTTGGCCTGGTGTCAATGGAAAATACCACAAAAATATTGATGCCATACCGGGAAAACGACCAAGGGAATGAGAGCAATTTCATTTATGTATGTATGTATGTATGTATGTATGTATGTATGTATGTATGTTTCTAAACTTATCATGTATCTTTATATGATTTTTAACGTGTTGGTTCATTGTTGGTCACTAATACAAGGATCTTAGGGCTTTTATTGCTAAGTAACCCATATAGATTTTTCATGGCATGGCTTTTCTAAATCTCTTCCAATGCATACTTACTTTCTTCACGGGTAAATCACTTAACCAATGGATGTGTAAATCTTCTTTGGTACAGGTTCCCTTCCATCGGGGAGTAGAAGGAAGTTTATTAATGAGTTTTAAAGGCTTCCTTCTTCTTTTCCAAAAGCTCCCAACTAAGGATATAATAACTATTGTCGTCATCCACGTGATTGGTGAGTGGTCTTCGCTCACTGACTCCATGGTTGATATCTTGTTAGTGATTCTTGTAACACCCTATTTCCCGACTCAAAATAAATACCATGTTACAACGAATAAACTCAAGCAATTAGATTTTTACTTATGATCCACCGATCAAAACAAACACAAAACCAATTATCTTTTTAAAATACGCAAGGGGAAATAATTATGTTTGACATCATAGTCTCATCAATCGCAAGAATACCATAAATGGCTTAATAACTTCAAAATAGCATAAAAATAGGAAATAAGAAACAAAGGACAATCTGTTCCCCAATGTTACATATCGGAGTGACTCCCCTAAGACTTGAACATAAAGTAACTAGGGAAACACATAATCCATCCCCTACCTCAAGCAGCTACTCCTTAACATGCTCGTTTGTACTCCACATGAACACAAACACCACAATAAACAAAAAGGGTGAGAATACACTCAAAATATGTTAGCGGTGTAAAACAATGCAAGGTTAAAATAATCGCATAATCATCATATACACACAGTATTCTCAACAAATCACCACCTCAACCAATCAATAACAACATGGAATAACGATTACATATACAAACATGTATGCAAATGTATTCCACAACTCACTCTAATGCATGTGGTATCATTTATAGACGACACAGACCCATATTCGCTCCTGATTCTCTATTAAAACCATAGCACACCAAAATCGCTACTAATCACCTCGTAGTAGCACTTCACTAATCCCTCACTAGAATTACCTACTCGCTCCCAAATCACACCATCGGACCTGAGCACACCAAACTGAACTGAAGTTTGTACACCATGATGCATGAATTTCAACAACATGCAATTTTACACATGCATCACGGGCCCTCCTTCTAATCGTGCACATCACCAACAATATCACCGCAACAATTTAATATCCACATATTAATCAATGCAACATCACTAAAGTCCAACAACAATCATAATTTGCACATAATACACATACCAATATAATTCATCATTTAATCGAGCAATAATTGATTCATGAGCACCAATAATTAATATTTGCTCAAAAATTATTAGCAAACATTAGTTCAACATCGCCTTCATGTGAAACTAGACCAGAAAGTTGAAGCGAAAACTCAAAATGAGCCACTGACAAGATGACGCCCTGGTCGTCACCTGGGTGACGCCCCTCACCAACTGATACTCAACTCGTCACCCACCAAACCAACCCTCTTGAGAAAACAAGCCTAGGGACAATGACGGTCTCCCTGTCAGGCAGCTCAGAACTTTCGGCGCCTTCGATAGCATGACGACCTGGTCGTCAAACGAGTGACAATTGTCACCCTGATTCATAAGGCAGAATCACATTTTCTGTTATGAGAGCTCTATGGAAACTCCAATTTTGGCCTCTAAACACCCAATTTTACCAAAAACATCATAAATATATATATATATATATATATATATATATATATATATATATATATATATATATATATATATACACACACACACATGGTCTTATGTCTATTTATTCATTTAATCATTCATTACACACTTTAATCCATCAATTCATCATGAATTCACCTTTAACATCAAAACACCAAAACATATCATATTCACCATTAACGTCAACATTCATCCCAACAATCATCATGTAAATCCCAGCAATTTACAGAAACGAAAATTAATAACCAACAATGACATTTAGCATAATTTCATCATCAAAACACATAAAACATCATGATTACAACGATGGAGGAATTAAACCTATTAGAGAGGAATGTCCTCTCCCTCCCCATCATACTAAACACCCATAAAGAGCAATCTCCCCCTTACCTTATATTTTCCAGCAACAAGTTCCCTAATGAAAATTGGCTTTTCTCTCCTTAAGTCCTAGATTTGTTCTTCTTACTATTTCTCTTCAACCTCTTATTTTGTACGTAATGTAAAAATTTTCCCAACTCTCACCACTTTTCTATTTATAATAAAACCTAATTATCCCATTTAGGCCATTCCCTTTCTACCCTTAATTATTTCCATATTTCCATCATTTCCCCTTATTCCTCTACTAACTCATATTTTCTTTTTAATTTTTAATTACTAAATAATTTCTATCATAAAGCCACCAATTTATATATTTATTTTAATTTATTTAATTAACTAATACTCTAATTACTTCTAGTTATTCTACCAATTCTTCAACGCTCTCATTACACCCCCACCATTTATCTCAATAATATCGTCAGTATAAACCAATAAATCACCAAATAACTAAATAAAACAATTATAGACTCGAATAAAATAATTACGAAAAATAGGGTGTTACAATTCTTACGGGGACCAAGGTTTTGTTTCTTAGTGTCTTGTTACAATCCATTCCCTTTGTACTGACATGATTGTATAACATGTATGCTCTTGAAGTTTGTTCTCAAGATATGTGTTTAATTTCCACCTTAGTAATTTTTTTCTCCATAGTGCTCCCTGCAATGGCCAGATATTTCTACATAAGAAAAAATATGTCACCTGATATTCCCCTTTGATCTAGGACATTACTAGCTAAGAGTTAGACTCCGCAACCTCGACCCCCATCTCTAGGGTCATCCAAAATCTGGCTAAACATGTCTTATACTTTAAATGGTTGTTTGATGTTGCTATATAAAACCTTAACAATACCTTGATGGCAATATATTTACCATTATTTAGAAAAATCTCGGCCTCATTGCCTTTGAGATTGGAAAATTTGTCAATGGGGATTGTCTACTTAGGTGGTGTGTATGGGCATGTAACGTTTGATAGCCCATTTTTTCATTCTTCTGCCCCGGTCTAGCCTATAAAGCACCTAAAAAAATGAAGTGATTAGTTGTCACAATAATGAAGTGTGCCCAAGAAATAATGCCTTAAGTTATATGTTCTTATTGTTGTCAGAGCAACTTTCTCTAATTTATATTTTTCTTTTTTTCCCTTGCAGTACTTTGCGGAAGAATTTCTTATGGAATTCTTCATTTTATTGCACTAAGATGGATCTTATGGCTACTACTGACACAAACAAGTAAGTAAATAAAGTCTTTCCTGGTTTAGACATGCTCAAGACGAGAGGTTGGTCAATTATTTTTTTGAGTTTAGTGAAGAAGGCTTCATATTGAGGCGTCCACTCAAAAGTTATTTATTTCCTTAGGTCGATTTGGAAGTGAACCTCGAGAAGGAAATAAACATACTTTTTAACCTATGTATCCTCTATTTTTTGGGGGTTTTCCTGTTTGTAACAACTTGACATTTTATTGGGGTTGACCCCAATCCAACTTTCTTTGATATGGTACCCTAAAATTATGCTCATTTTAATGCCAAATGTGAATTTCTCAAGGTTTAACCGCATATAATATTGCTGGACCTCTCAAAACATGGCTAGCAAGTAGGCAGTATGAAGTTATTCTTGTTCAATAACTAAGTGGTATACCTTGCTTCATCCATAAAATAAGCTTTTTTGGACAATTTCTTTCTCCAGCGTTAGGCTACGTAAGGGACTTTTTTCTGGATAGACAATGAGTTACGAGAAACCTTAAGGTTTGATTACAGGGATTTCCATTGCAGTACAAGCAAATAACTACGTGTCTTCCTACAAACATTGAGTGATATGGATTTTACCTCTATGGGTGAATCGACCCCTTTGAGGGATGGATCCTCATATGAAATTCTGCAAAATCTTTGTTTGGTTCTAGTTGTTCAAACTCCTTCTTAGTTCTAGAAAGACTTCCTTATATTCATCTTGTCGCTTATTATTCAGAAATATAGATGAGCATCAAAGTTGGTCTGATTTACTCATATGCCTCCCTGAGCGCAAGCTCTCTTATTGTCTCGGAACTCCCGAGTTTTCATCCTCTCTTGTACTTCTTTAATTAGCCTTCAGGTCCACATTGATTACCTCTACTTCATCGTTGTTAGTGTGGTGCTTCATTGTTAAATGAGTTATCGAAAAATACCCAACCTATCGCTGCCAATGTTAGCCACTCATTTAAGCATTTGAGCACAAACTTGTAATTAATTATCAAAATTTGAGCTTTTACAATATGTTTTGTCCCTTATTTTTTTTAATAATATGACATAAACCCAAATCTTAGTGGTAAAATCTTTGAACCCTTTGAGGCCCGCAAGTGATGAGTTTGTTGCATGGTATGGAATAAATTGATGTACAATATGTGACAAGAACTCTTATAATTTATCAACAATCGGCGGACGTCTATATTTTGCATGACAATCCTAACCAATTAAAGAAAGTTATATTTTGGTATTCCATGTAGTAGTTCTTTGTTGTAGAAGGATAATTGAGGCATTTTCTTCTTTTTTGTACCACGACTCAGGTCATCCAATTGGTGCAACTATTTCTTCTAATTTTGTCTTTAGGGGGTGCCACGGTTCATTCTCAAAGTTCAGGATCCCTCTAATGATGACGTGAGTAACACTCAGGTAATTTTATTTTCTCGATTTGGTTTCCCTATGAGCGTTGTTAGGTGGACCCTCTTAAGAGGTGTAGAATTGTTTGAGGGTACTCATAACGGTGAAAAGATCTTCTCACCATTTGAATATCCTTCATACATAGTGTGTATGCTTGACATTTCATCTAGTCATGTTCCCCCACAGTACAAAAATGTTCTTGAGCGCTTTCTCGCACGATTGGGGTTCTAGATGTTATAGGAGCACAGTAAGGATGTTTTTCACGTATGGCGACAAATCATCTTGAAGTATATTTATGTTCTAGTAGTAGTGTTGATGATGATCCCTACAACGGTGATTCTTTGTGTGTTTTATCTAGAGCTGTCAAAATGGGCTAGCCCGCCAGACCCAAAAAATCATAGGATTTGGACCTTAAAATTAGAGCCCATATTTTTCAAGGCCTTTTTAACCCAGCCCTGAAAAGCCCGCTACCCATTAGGGTTAGCCCATATAGGTCGTGGGTAGCCCATAGGCCCGATTAGTTAAAAATTTTAAAAACAATATATTAATATTTATATTATTTTACACCAAAATAGCATATTGATTTTTCTGACTTCACTAAATTTTATCTTTATTCTATTCAATTTTTCTCTTTTAAATATTATACATTAATATAATCAACATTTTTCATCGTATTATACTAATTTTTCTCTTATAATAAATATTCAAGTATCATTTTATACAATTTAGACATATATTGTATTTAGAAACACATTTTAGTATTTATAAGAGATAATGTAGTACTTAAAAATGTATTATGTTTAAAATAACATATTTTTTAATTTTATTAATAATAAATATTATGGAGTTTTTATTTTAATTGTTTTAAATAAAAAAGCACATTTAGGACCGGGTAGTCCGAAGCCCATCTAGGGCCGGACTCGGGTAGTAAATCTCGAGTCCATATTAAACAGGGCCTTTTTGGCCCAGCACTAAAAAGTCCAGGGTCCGCCAGGGCCAGCCCGTTTAGGACCGGGTAGCTCATATTGACAGCTCTAGTTTTATCCAACGATAGAATAATGTATTTGTAAATACTCTGACGATCAAATTAGTAATGATCGCAAGTGTCAGGTAAGATCTAGAATAGTGTCCCTTAGTTCCTCTGTTCGTTAGTTTAACCTATAACTTTTTATGATAATTATTTCATAAGATAAATATTATGAAATTCTAAGATTTTTTCCATCTAAAGATCGGTAAGTCTCACCAAACTATAATTTTATTCATCTTTAGAGTGTCTTTCCTCTAAATCGCTCTTTTTTTTAAGATTTGTATGGCTCATTTTAAGACCGGGTGAATTTTGTTGTGTTTGAAATAATAATAATAATTTATTTAGCTGAGTGAGGTTGATGTTACACCCAGTATTTTAAAAACTGGACCAGACATCAAATCGGTGAGGGTACTAGGTCACTGGTTTATTGGTCGAACCACTGGGTCATTGGTCGAACCGCATGACTAAACCGAGTTAAAGCGGATAACTCGGTTAAATAGACCGGTCGTTATAACAAAATTATATTGGTATAAAATCTATCGAACCGGATGATTCAGTCCCTACAAAATATAACTAGTATTTAAGTTTTTTGAAAACATCATATTATAAAAAAATTCACAAATTCATAATTTAAATTCAAATTTTACACATAGGTATCACACACAATCAAATCAAATAGTACATAATTATAAAATATAAACAAAAGTTTAATCGTAACATAATTTAATTGAATAATTTATAACAAAATAATTCCATTATCTACTAAATTTAATTTCAATAAAAAAAAATTATTTTCATGTTGGGATCTTCTTCTTCAATATCAAAATTATCTGTAACAAAATCAACCGCATCTACAACTATTTTTTTATTTTTTATTTTAATTTTTAATTAAAATAGTCAAAATGACATTGTTTTAATTTTTTAAAGTAAAAAAAAATTAAAAAATTGAAAAATGCATTTAAACCACCGGTTCACAAAAACCGCCGGTTTTCCCGGTTTTAGCGGTTTACATCGGTTTTGACCGGTTCACACCGGTTCAATGATATTCCCGATCCAGCTATTGAACCAGACCGATTATTTGGCCGGTTCTCGGTTCGACCGGTCCGACCGGCCGGTCCGGTCTGATTTTTAAAACACTGGTTACACCCCGTGTAATATTGTACCACTCCAAAGCCGCCATTGATAATGTTATATATGAATGGGTATCTATTCCTTTTAAAGAAATTATCATATTGCTTTGAGGAGTGCTTTAGGTGGTTGTTTTACATGAATTATAGACTTGTTAATTATAGGTCGTTCCAATACAAATCGCTTTAGTAAGCTCATGGATAATATATATTCACTATTGGATTCATGGTCATGTAATTATAAAGCAAATTTCATTTGTCCCGCATGCAAGCACGAGTCTATATCTCATTATAATATATTTCCTTTTTCTTCTTATATTAAATTGTAGTAATGAATTTAATTGGAATCAAACATGGAGCTTGATTGTATTAAATTGTGATTGAAGCCGTCGATGGAGTGAGGTTAAGACAAGTGTCCGCTAAGCATTAAAAGAGGTCCCATTTGGTCCTATTGATAGGGAACCATGATAGCCGGCCTAATTTTCCAAGTCACAATCCAACAAGAATGAGGTGTTAGTTAAGATAAGAGTCTATTTCATTACCTTGTTCCCACCACCAAATCAAAGTGAGAAAAATCACTTTCACTTCTTGAGAAGATAGATTGAGTCATTTATGTTTTTTCTTTTAAATGGTTCCCAATTTCTATACATGTAGGGTGGCAAACAACCCGTCCGTTTAAGTCTGATTTACAAAAGCCAGCAAAATTATGAAGCAGACATAATTGAGAGTAGGAATTTAAAATTTTAATCCATCATGTAAAAAGTAGCGATGGAGTGGGACAGATTTGCTAATATTGTATTTATAAATTTAAAATTATAAAATTTTATGTTAATATGTGCCGTCACATAAAACTCTTGCATAAATTGAGATAAACATGGTAGAAAGTATATGTCTAAAATTTTAATCTAATTAAAAAATATAGACAAAACAGATATGTCGGACAGACCGAACCTGTATTACCAGCTCTACCTACATCCTTTGGTTCATATTAAAAGACAAATAAATATTAAAGGGTATATCTTAGCCGTCCATTTCATTCATCAACTAAATTCTATCCGAATCATATTCTTCTAATCTTAGTTTGTAATAGATGCAAGTGAATGAATGCGGTTGCAGTTTTGAACATATAGGACATGTACATGCTCTTATCTTATATGCGGTAACTACGATTGAAAATGAGTGCTAGAGCAACTTTATATATTTAATTTTAAAAAATGGAGAGTTTGGTTTTGGGGATTAATTGCCAAATGAGATTTAATATATAAATAA
Source organism: Vicia villosa (assembly GCF_029867415.1). Taxonomy (NCBI): domain Eukaryota; kingdom Viridiplantae; phylum Streptophyta; class Magnoliopsida; order Fabales; family Fabaceae; genus Vicia; species Vicia villosa. The sequence continues at coordinate 146,118,589 of NC_081185.1, read as the reverse complement.
TGTGTTTTGGATGTGATTAGACAATACGTCAAACAAGTGGAATTAATAAATATTGCGTCTAATCTAGAGAATATATTATGTATTTTGTCAATAGCAAAAATATAATATATTATGTTACCAATGATAATACTTTTCAACTAATTCTTTTTTGAGACAAGTGGATCTATAAAAAGAGTGAAACTCTTTAACACTTGCATATTTTACTCACAAAAACCCAACTCAGTCATGCTTTTATTTTATTTTTATTTTGAAAATTCTGTCATGCATTTAGACTATAATGCATTGGTGACAAATTGGTATTATAATAACAAATTCAGCTAGTTTGAAAAAATAAGATGAAATGTTTGGGTTTATATGCTTTTAGGGTTTTACACTTAATTCTTTTCATTCACCCTCTCGACCTTTTAAAAAAATGTTATTGAGATGAAAGAGTTGTTAGAGAGTTTGAAAAGCATGGATAAATCAATATTCTTTGGTTATGAAAGAGGAAGACACTTTATCTCTATCTGAAATTTTAAAACGTTTAGTATATATGTCACATTTTTATAGGTTTAATTATGTTTCTTTCAATTGTGTTCTCCATATGCTATAATGGGATTCAATCTTTCTCCCACACTAGGACTTTGATATTGTTTGTGTAATGAATGATTTAGGCTCAAGTTCCATATGCCTATTAGTTAGTGATGAGTCACTACTATTTAGAAGGATTTAGATAGTGATTAATTAATGGATTGCAATGTTATAAATGAGTGTATTTTGAATGTAATAGATTATCAATGAAATCAATGAAGAAGTTAGTTTTAGAGATGTTAGCATTTTTTAGCATAGTTTCTCCTTATTTCTCTTAGTAGATAAAGCATGTTCATAACAAATGGTGTTTTCATTGCCATGGATTCTCCTCCTTACAATTACTATCATCACTACCACCATGATCCTACAACTATCAACACCCATACTTTGTTAAAACCCATAACTTCCATGGAATCGCCTCAAGACCTGTGTTCTTACACTAAATCCATCATTCAACAAATCTTAGATTCTCAACAGATTTTCCTCCAAACAATGTCCAACTGTGTTAGCACACTTTCCTCCCTTAATGCTGACCTATCATCTTTAAACCACAACCATTTTTACCTCCATCAACCGCATGAAATTTCCACTCCTCAACCTCAACATCAACCTGACCACCCCACACCAGATCTATGGTGTTCTTCACACATACCATTTCCTCAACACCCGCAGCCAAACAGTCCCTCCATCACCACTCATTCCCACCACACTCATTCTTCATTATTCTTGAAACCAATCTTGGAAATTTTTACTCTGAAAACTATTGAAAAAGGCTTAGCAAAATCATTGGATTTGTATCAAACACAACTTCAACAACCAATTCTGATGATGAAACAAGATGAAGAAACAAAGTCACTAGGAGAGGACTCACCACCAGAAAAACAGTCAGCGTCGTTCTTTGAACGACCTCCGGTACCAGCACCACTGCTTAAACTACCATTAAAACCTTCATCCATAATCTCATCTTTGTCACCACCTCTGAAACCACCATTAAAACCCCGACCATAGTCTCATCCTTGCCACCACCGTATGAAGCTTTCATAGTCACGTTCAAACCTTTCAAACACCATTTTTGGAAAACAACACGATCTCCTTCAAAATCAACAAAAGTGAGTCGACCGAAATTGCAATAACAACCGAAGATGCCATCACATTTGCAACGGCCACCACTGGAACCACCACCACTTTCTGATTTCAATCATCATTATAAGTTTTTATTTAGTATAAAAAAAGTGTTGAAATAAAAACAAGGAAGAAGAATGAGAAGGAAAAAAGAAGGAAGGAAAAAAATTGTTCACCACCGCCCCCAACTCAATTTTCTCGTTCGATTCTGGCCTTCCACGCGTTCCACTTCTTTTCCTCCACACTCTCTCTCTCTCTCTCTCTCTCTCACACACACACACACACTCACACACATGTGTGTGTGTGTGTGATGTTTTATTTTACAGTAACTTTAATTTTTTTCTCCCAAGATTTGTGATGCCTACTGCCTACAATTATATTTAGTAGTATTGGTTTTATGTTTAATTATAAGTCAGATCCGAGGATATTATAGTTACTATTTTTTAGACTACACCTTGAGGACAAGGTGATTTTTAAGATGGATGGAATGTAATGAATGATTTAGGCTTAAGTTCCATAAGCATATTAGTTAGTGATGAGTTACTACTATTTAGAAGGATCTAGATAGTGATTAGTTAATGGATTGCGATGTTATAAATAGGTGTCTTTTGAATGTAATAGATTATCAATGAAATGAATGAAGAAGTTAGTTTTAGAGTTGTTAGCATTTTTTAGCATAGTTTCTCCTTATTTTTCTTAATAGCTAAAGCATGTTCATAATAGTTTGTAAGGAAATTCAAAGGAGCATCAGGAGAAATAATGGCACAATGTAACATGACCCTAAGAGAGAGGTGTCACATATTCACCCAAAAGTTTAAAGTTTAGGTGTGAGTGATTTATCCTAAATGATAATTCGAGGAAAATTTTATTTGGATTCTAGATAATTGTGGTCCAAGGAGAACATCTTTTGAGTGTTTGTTTTGCGTTAAGCATGCTTCAGGCTACATGTGGTTTTTCAATCTAAACTTTTTATCTTTATGTTGTTAGTCGAGGATGAATTTGCCAAACAAATTTATTGTGGCTTATTGCCATTGATTTTTGTTGTGGACTTGTTGGTTGAGTAAAATTTGCCCAGCAAATTATATTTGACTTTATGCTTCAAGACTCAGGTTTCCTTGTTCCATTTGATTGTACTCTTTATCACTACTTCTTCTTCTTCTTCTTCTTCTTTTCGTCCATCAACCTTGTACATTCAAAAGGTCATAAAATAGGAGCAATGCGTCATTTCAGAATAATATTCAATATTTGCATGAATATGATTTTTCATGTGCAAGTAAGTCAATAAATGTGTAAAAAAAATTATACAAAGGGAACTTACAAACTTATCAAGTCTCCCTAATTTATATTTTTTTCCCTACAACAAAAGTAAATATAAACTTTCACACGGTTTCAAATCATTAGTATAAAATCTTAACAATCAAAGGTTCTAATGGCATGTAAACAACAATATCCATTATCATAAGTATGGTAACATTGAAACAAAGTATTGGTATAATCTGGATATCCTCTACGCATAACTGCAGAGACTAACCTTCGAGCCGAGTAGGATCATAGTAGGCGGTAAAGCTCTCCCTCGAGAGATTTAACACCTAAGACTTATGGTTAAGCTGGAAGAGACCCTTACCATATCAACCAAGTGCTTTTGGATAATGCAAACAAGCTTTAATCCATGAATCACAAACGTCTTTTTAATTTTGTAACATATTTAGGCTCAAATAGAATAATTTTGTTTTTCTAGAAATTCAAACAACTTTAGGTTTTAAGAGAGCAAATTCATCAATTCCAATTTTACTCTTACTCTTTTTTATTTTTCATTTCAATAGAACATATCATATTCCACAACTTTTTCTCTTTTTCTTTTTCTTTCTTTTTAATGTTTTTTTTTCATTTTTCATTATTTATTTTAATTTTTTTCCACTTTTTTTTCATAATTTAAATTTATGCATCATCAAATATTTTAACCATTTTCACAAATGCGGTTAATCCCCCCAACTTTGTTCATAACCTAACCTTGAAATAATTCCCTCATAATCTTAAATACAAAGGGACATCATTGTTTTTCTTTTTAGGTTCAAGATTATACTTTTCAAAAAGAACAAATTAAGCTCAAAGGAATTACAAGGGATCACTCTTCACGTGTAGACTTTTATGGTTGATAGTTTCCACTCAAAATCTAAACAATGTCTTAATCATATACATGGTTTTCAACAAGTTAAGAAATTTAACAAATTCAATCAAAATGAAAATCAGATCATATAAGAATATAGTCACCTAATTTTCTAAGAATAACCCTTATTTTTTACCTAAGTGTTTCTCAATCTCGCAAACTCTTTATATAGGAATCACTCAAGTACAAGGTATTTAGAAGTATTTCCCAATGCCCTTTGATACCTCCAAATGCTTCCTAAATTTCAAGAATTTAATCATAGGAATTTCCCCATAGGATTGTCACCTCATTCCTCTGTCTCTAAGACTATATTATAATGGTTTTGAATACAATAATGATAGAGATACAAATTTATAACTTCTCAAAACTAACAAATCCTCATCGGTCCAAAAACACATCCCATTAATGAATGAATCAATGAATCAAAACAACAAATCGTGATACATGCGAACCAAATGATTTGAACCAGATGGGCCAAAACTGACTATGCGGACCTGACTCATGCCGCCACACAGACCCCCGCTTTATCCATCGCTGCAGAAGGTTGAACCTCCTCCCATGTTCATGTCATCAGAAACCTTCAAATAGCCTTTACTACAACTCCGACAATGGTGGCCCCAGTTGCTGTAGAATTTTGGTCGATCGACAAAATAAGGCTCCCAGCGTCACCATCGAACCACCTCATATCTTTGGCGTTTTCCATCAAAATTATTGCTGATTTTTGGCTTTTTAAGTTTTGGCAATCTCTAAACATGTTTTCTTTCTCTTCATATTTTAAGGTTTTAAGGAATACTCTTACAATTCTCCACCTTATTTTAAACCATGAATATTTTGATTTACTCATCAACCACCTTGTTACTCTCTCCAATTTTATTCAATAACTTTGATAAAATTCAAGCCACTCTTGAACCTTGATTTTGCCACTTTCATACAACTACTTACAATTACCTTGTATTTAGCGTTGCTATATTTCCGTGCTTTTTGTTTGTAATATTTTGAAGCCCTGGTAGCATGCACAATGGTCCCCGCCCTCGTGGCCCTTTAATTTATGTTTTTGCGATTTTGCCAATTTAATTGCCTTGTCATTTTATAGTTCACGTCTCATCCGAGTAGTCAGTAGCCGCTTTCGCAAATCGGCTCGGAACTAGGTTTTTGTGCACCTTCCTCGACAAGATCTATGTATTAAATGCTTTCGATATTACATACGTTTGTACCTTTTCCTGAACTTCTTATATAAGGGGAGGCTAAGGAACTTCTGCTCCTAAGATCTGTCTTTCCTTTTAGCAAGAGACAAGACTAAAGGCGGAAAATTCTCTGAAGTCTCGAAGCCACATGATATGAGAAGGAAGAAAGGGACTATTGTGAAGTCTTCCAATGAGTCGAAGCATTCCTCCGAGGATGCTTCTCGCTCTAGGAAGAGGCATGCCATGAAGACTATGTCACAATCTTTGAAGGCCAAAAAGACAGTTATGGAGCATGATTCTGATTCCGAGGCTGACGAATAATGGCTCGAATACCTTAGTTTGGAAAGCCATAAATTCCATGAATAAAAATAATGCTTATTTTTGTACTTGCATTTTGTATTGTTATCGTCAATCATAAATAAAGAATTTGCATTTCCTTTATTGTTTTATTATGACGATTTATACATCTTTTCAATCATGAAACCGGATGAAAGCTTTATGTGATGTAAGCCCCAAGCATTTTTTATTTGCTGTAACAGCTAATATTAAATGCTTTTGTGCTCCGAGTTATGCTTAATCGTGCAACCTACTCGACTGCAAGGTCGAATAGTTTATTCAATATTTTATTCGGATATCCATTTTATCTTAGTCCATTCATGCCCAAGGTCTGGGGTTCGATCCTCCCTCAGACTTTTAAAATTACTTCGTATGCATGTTCTTTCATATGGATTTTTATGTACTGTACGATTTCTTCCAAGCGGGAAGTCTGCGTAGCATGTTGAGATGCTCCACACCACATGCTATGTATGATCGTGTAGTATTGTGAAGCTGAATATAGTTGATAGGTTTGCTCAAAAGTCATGACCGACCCGTTTAAAGGGGACCATAATGGTGTTGTTTTGGTTGTCGCGACAAGGCCCGTGATGACCTAGTTATCTTGATCAAAGCGGATGTGATGGCACAATTCGACTGGTGCGAAAACATCCATGATGGCCTAGTCGTCTTGATCTAAGCGGCCGCGATGACGCAATTTGGCTGGTGCGAAAAGGTCTGCGATGGCCTAGTCGTATTGATTAAAGTGCCCGCGATGGCGTAATTTGATTAGTGCGAAAAGGTCCGCGATGGCCTAGTAGTCTTGATCAAAGTGGTTGCGATGGCGCAAATTGATTGGTGCTAAAAGGTTTGTGACGGCCTAGTCGTCTTGATCAAAGCGACCGCGATGGCACAATTTGACTGGTTCGAAAAGGTTTGCGATGACGTAATTTAAAAGGTGCGAAAAGGTCTACAATGGCCTAGTTGTCTTGATTAAAACGGCCGCGATGGTGGAATTTGACTGGTGTGAAAAGGTCCACAATGGCCTAGTCGTCGTGATCAAAGTGGTCGCGATGGCACGATTTGACTAGTGCAAAAAGCTCTGTGATGGCCTAGTCGTCTTGATTAAAGCAGCCGTGATGATGCAATTTGACTTGTGGAAAAGGTCCGCGATGGCCTAGTCGTGTTGAACAAAGCGACCGCGATGGCGCAATTCAACTGGTGCAAAAAGGTCCGCAATGGCCTAGTCGTCTTAATCAAAGCGGCCACGATGGTGCAATTTGACTAGTGCAAAAAGGTCCGTGATGGCCTAGTCGTCTTGATCAAAGCGGTTGTGATGACCTAGTCCTTCGCCGTTCAATCTCTTTACTAGTGCTTGTTGTTCAATTTCTTTAACAAAATTAATTGTTATCGTGAACTAAGAGGTCAGAGGTGCCTCATTAAAAACCTTAATAGGGAAAAAGAGTACTCCTTCTGACCCTAACTTATTACAAGATTTTTAACATAATTCTCCATCATGGAACAGTAGCAACTTTATTTGATATCCAAATCTTAAAAACAAACTAAATTGTTGTCCTCAGCCTGACGATGAGGCATGCTTATTTTTGGTAGATCTCTCCCTCCTTGGCTATCTGTATTGTCCTTACCCTCGCATTCCCTATAGTTCCCATCACTTCTTAAGGCGTGCCGGAGAGCGAGTCCTTTGAATATTCTTCTCAGAGTTTATTTCCTTCCTCCGCGTATGACCTTCTCTTTGTTGCTTTTGACTGTGTCGGACTCTTCTTGCCTGTAGATGACGAAAAGGATCGCTTACACAAGATGACAACTTACTGCGCTGAATTAGGGCCTCTATCTCCTTTTTGAATTGCATGCAGTCCTTAGTATGATGCCCCCCACACGATGAAATGAGCACCACGGTTCTTTCCCACTGGTTGCTATCACTTTGCGAGCCTGTGGTGGTCTGATTATAAGGCCTATATGATCCACCTCTCGTAGGATGTCTGACCTTTTTGAATTTAGGGGTGTGAATGGTCGTTCTCTACTTCCACGATACATCCGGCCTCGTTCTCGCGTATCATGTCGTTGCATGAAGAATTGCTTTTCCTTTTAAGGTGTGTTTCTGTCCGGTTTGTTGAGGAGAGTCCTTAGGATGCTGGGGTAATATTCCTCTTTGCTGCTTTCTTCCACCGTGATGTTGTATCAGAAGAGGTCTATTGGCTATTTCATGATAGCTTTTGGTTTTTTAATTGATGGCCCTTCCGAACCACTAGCATGGGTGTTGCCCTTCAGAACCCCGATGTTATGAATAGCTCTTTCATTGAAACAAGCCCGACATTCCCGAGCACGCCCGACAAGCCCCGAATAATTGTCAGGCGGAGTGCTGATAGGGGCTTCCCAGTGCTTGTGTATCGAGAAGGATTAACTCATCTTCTAAACTAGATCAGGGTATCCTGAGACAAAAGGTATCAGAAGGCCCATGTACCAGTCTGGCGCCTCGTCTTTGAAAGTTCCTAGCATTATAACGCATTTAAGGGTGTTCGTAGCCGCGAGTGTGGCAGCCTGATCGTCCATGGCTCGAATATGTTGCCCAAGATATGTCATGCCGTCAAAAATGGGCAAAGAAGGGAGTTTGAAGTTTTTTGGATCCCTTCCGCCCATACAGTGTCCGATAGAGGTTGGAAATAAGGTGATTCATGCATAAACTCATTCTCCTTGGGCATTTGAGACTGTAGGAATTGCACAAAGCCTTGTAGTGATTCATTTTGCTGTTTTAAGGCTTTTTCCATGGTTAGAAAGTAGGCGACGCTAGACAAGGCACTTTCATTCATGGTGGATGTTTGGTTTCTCCTTCGGTGGGTCCGTGTGGAGAATATGCGGCATGGGAAAGTTTTACCTAGGCCCCTCGGTGGGCGTCAAATGTTACTCTATAACACTTTTCATTACTTGCCGGAAGAAGATTTTATAGTGTTTAACTTTAAGGATTTGAGCAGTACATGTAGTGTAAGCTCAAGATAGAATGTGTATTGCTTATCCCTCATATGGGAGCCCTATTTATAGCTACGGGAGCAGTAATCACTCTCATAAATGGAGGGATCTTGAATTCCCTTCATAATGAGCGAGCTACAGTAACTTATGTCGCCTGGTCATTAAGGAGTTGTAACCCTCGTAACGGCCGAGTCCCTTTTTGCGTAGGTGACGATTACGGTCGATTAGGGCATAACGGTTTTGAGCTCTATTCGTGACAACACCCGCCGACCTGTAGAATCTATCGTAACCGGCTAGGGAGCTTAACCGGGTTGAGAATTCGCTTCGGGTTGTAAGTCCTAGACGGGCTGAATTAATAACTCTTTGAGGCTGGTGTGGTCATATTCTTCTATCCATCTTGTCTTGTACCCACCTTCCTCCTCTGGTACCGGCTTGCCTGATCGGCCTAAGTATTATATATATATATATATATATATATATATATATATATATATATATATATAATATCAGTAACCATGATTGCATATGTTGAACATATCTCCAGAACATTTGGACTTTGTTATTCGTAACAAAAATCATAAGGCTGTCAAGCCATCACAAATCCAAGATTGTTAATGAGTTATTACATATTCAACAACAAAACATAGAACATTTCATGTTCAAAAAATCATATTGAAATAAAAACACCTGGAATCATTAATCTTCAGACTTTCTGTCCAGACCAACCACCTGAGTCAACGAAAGTAACTCAATCTCCATCATTGTCTGAGTTAGACTCATGAGTTTGAACACGTCTCTTCTTCAAAGACTTTGTCACATACTTCTTCTCAGTCACATATGCTCAAACAGATGGTCCAACATTTGATTCCACCTTGGCTTAATTTTTTTCTTGATAGGATGGAGCCATAGCATTCTTTCTAGACTTATCTTCCAGCATTTTGACCTCCTTAACTTTAGAATTCCCAATTGATTGACTCATTTTAGAGAGGAATGGAAAAACTTGAGAGAGAGGAGAGTGAATAATAGTCTGAGTCCAATAAGGACAAAAAATAATATAGAAATTTGTAACATTGAAAATTTAATATATTATTTTTTAAAATATAAATATATATCATAAATTTTCCCAATGAGTTTTATAGTTTTGAAATAAGGGATATTTTTTCATTTTTATTACTCTTATATAAAGTCTAAAGTTATTAAATTATCGACATATTGCAAATGATAGTTATAACCTGACATGTTATCATATTGATATCTTAATATATAAGAACTTTTCAAAACTAACATTCAATATTGATATTGATCTATAATGCATAATGTTGGTGATTTTAGTATCATCAATGTATTTTGGTAGTAATGTGATTTACTGTAGGCTGATGCAATTATGCGTTAAGCTTGAAACGAGTTAGGGTAGTGCGGAGTGCACGCTCGTAGAGCCAAACATGCAATTGAATACGAATAATAGAAACGGGGTTCCAAGGGGCGGAGCCCCTTGCAGGGTGCGGGGCAGCGCCCTGCCGGGTCCCACGGGCAGCGCCATAACCGTTTTACCGAACAGGTGTGTCGTTTCCCAACCGACATAACTGTTTCTACCGAACAGGTGTGTCATTTCGGTTTCTATTGTTGATCTCCTATATAAGGAGTCATCTGGCCTCGGTTTCGTACACGAAAAATTTAATTCCTCTCTACATTCTGATCTGTTCTCTATTGTCAGAAACAGATTGTTCTTCGAGAATTATTCCCGCAAAGATTTCGTGAACCCAGAGAAGAATAGGGTCGAAATACTTTGTTCGGAAAGTGAACGAACACGATTCTTGAAGATATCCAGGATTATCATACCAATTTTCTAACACATAACCTGTATTGTATCACTCAAACTGCTGGGACTACGGGTCGGTCTTGAAAGGTCCCGGGTTTTCAGGACTTGGCCAAAAAGGCCTTGTGTAATATGGACTTGAGATTTACTACCTGAACTCGGCCCTAGATGAGTTTCGGGCTACCCGGCCCTAAATGAACTTTTTATTTTAAAAAATTAAAATAAAAACTCCTTAATATTTATTATAAATAAAATTAAATTTTATGTTATTTATAACATAATACATTTTTAAGTACTATATTATCTCTTATAAATACTATAATGTGTTTTTAAATACAATATATGTCTAAATTGTATAAAATAATCCTTGAATATTTATTATAAGAGAAAAACTAATATAATATAATGAAAACATGTTGATTATATTAATTTATAATATCTAAATGGGAAAGATTGAATAAAATATAGATAAAATTTTGTGAAAAGATAATATAAATATTAATATATATTTTTAAAATTTATATTTATGTGGGTCTAATGGGCTACCCACGATCTATATGTGCTAGCCATAATCGATAGCGGACTTTTTAGGACTGGGCTAAAAAGAAAAAATATGAGTTATAATTTTAAAATCCAAGCCTTATGATTTTTCGGATTGGTAGGCTGACCCATACGTACTAGCCCATTTTTACAGCTGAAAAAGCAATTTGAGATTTTAGCGGGGCCCTATACGATGACATTGTATTTGTATACACATTTTTATACGATGACACTATTTTCTATGTTATCATTACAATCACATCTCCATAATTACATATTTAAAGTTTATTCTTGCTTTATTTTATTTTAAAGAATCTACTATTAGCAAAAATTGCATTGCATCGCATCCTTGTTCTTATCCTTTTTATCTTATTTTCTACTACTATTCATCATAATGAATCAAGATTATAAATTCCCTTCTGATCTTTATTTATTGAGTGCTGCACATATCTTGCCTTTTCCTCCCCTTTATTTTTTTCGCATTACATGATTTGACTAGCTCCATTAACCACAATTGACTAGTAGCTCAAATCCGCATCCGTACACCCGGATTCCAACCTCTCATTCCAATCCACTTCAATGCAACCGGTTCCTCCGGTCACCCAAGCTTTCTTACTTACCTAACCGGTAATCTCTCCCTAACTTTTCACCTTCTCAACCGCTTTCTCTTCATATTTTATTTCTAACATAACAATAATATAACAATAATAATGAATCAAGTTAAATTAATTCTGAGTTGTGCAAAAACATCAGATACAGAGCACAAAAATAAATTTATAATATTTTATTTATTTATTTAAAAATAAAATTTCAGTTATTAAACTATTTGACTATCAATTTAATTTATTAATTGATTAGATTATTAAAGTAAAAAAATAACAAGTATTTATTATTATTTTTGCTATTATAGTATTTTTTTTTCTGTTTTGGAAATATATCAAAAACATAGATTCATGATTATTATTATGGTAAAAATACTTAGTCTAATCGGCGGTACACTAGATCCGCGGTTGAATTTGCATGTGCGGTGAATTTGGACTGAATTTCCAGAAAATTTCAACTAACCAATGAAAAGGAGTTAAATAAATTATTACTACAATTACAACAAGAAATTTTTTGTCGTCACGCGAATCAAAGAATAATAGCCACGTCATCATTTAATTTACCTTTATATCCCTTATATTTTTATAAAATGACAATCGAGTCCAGAAAACAGTGACTAGGCGTGATGTGATTAGCCAATAAAAAGGCGCCGGTCACTGCAGAGAGATGAAGAATAATCAAATCTTAACTCTCAGTGCGCTTCATCTTTTTACTCTTTAATTAACTAATCAATCAATTAAACTATTTTAATTAATTAATTTTTTTATAGTGTCTCCCGGCGATTTTATCAAAACTGAAAATAATGTTTAAAAAAACATGTATTAGTCTTATTTTGTGTATTGTTTGAATTTGCAATCTGAATAGATATAATTTCTTTGGATAGATATGCACTGAATTGTATATAACGTCTCTAATGTTTCTGCAAAGTTATCAACTGAATTGTTTTAACAAATTTAAATTTAATTAATTTAATTATTTTTGAAAAAAAAAAAATAGCGCATGGGAAATGGAGAAGGAAAGAGAGAAGCATTAGCAGAGGGTTTTTCTTTTTCTTTTCTTTGTGGCTTCTCATTTCTCTTGTCACGATTTTCTTCATAATTTCTTTCTCTTTCGATTTTCTCGGAATCCAAACACACGCACACACACCTGAACTTGTTCTTCTTCCTTTAACTCTCTCTCTTTCTCACCCGTGAGATCCGAAGACACGTCACTCTCTTAGCTCGATCCTGTTACTTACTTGTTTTGCCACTGAATTATTATTATTTTTATTGAGTGGTAAGATTCACTTTCAATCCTTTCTTCCCGCACTTTGTTTCTTCGTGTTTTTTTTTTTTTTTTATGTGGAAATGAAAACTAGTGCGTGAAACATGGTACAAGTTGGTTATTAGCGTGATCCTTAAACGATGTCGGGAATTATTTAGCTTTGCTTGGAATGGTGTTCTTGTTTTTTAGGGTTCTATAAATCTAGGATGTTCTGTTATTGTTAATTTTTATTAACTTGGATGGTTGGGTTGAGTTTACTCGATGGATTTGCTGTTTGATTTCATTCTACAGTTTGTTTTCTAATTTTCTTTCTTGTTTTTTTTTAATAATTTTTTTTAGTATTGCTACTGTTTCGTTTATTATTGTTGTTTCTGGTAGTTGTTTTGAGATCAGAAATTGTACTATGTTGTTGTTTGGTTGTCTGATGAAGTTGTTTTTATTTCTTTGTTGGTCTGTAAATTGATGATTGTTGTTTTTTTTCATTTGAGTTGAAAAATAAAATCAAACTTTCAAGCCTTTTTCTTCTAGTCAATTTGATTGTTAGTTGTTTGAAGTATGTTGAAATCTTCATGTTTTTCTTCATCGTTTCATTGTTATGCTTTTTTGTTTAATGTAATTTTGCATGTGTGTTTTTCTGAAGGTTTGTCTTTAATGGGTTTGTTTTGGTTTATTTATTCTTCACAGCTAAATCTGCTGCAAATGAAAGGATGTGCTGTGAGTTGGAGCGGTTAAAGCCAGCGCCGTATCCTTCTCTATCTCCAGTTTTGACACGCGATTCTCAACCAGGAAACAACGCCATGAATCACTTAACTGTTGGCACTGAAGATTCTTTTGCGAGCTTACTTGAGCTTGCTGCTAATAACAATGTTGAGGGGTTCAAGCGGTTGATTGAGTTTGATCCTATGTCGGTTGATGAGATTGGATTGTGGTATGGTCGAAGGAAGGGATCGAAGCAGATGGTGAATGAGAGAAGGACACCTTTGATGGTTGCTGCTACCTATGGTAGTATTGATGTTATGAAACTGATTATTTCTCTATCTGATGTGGACATCAATAGGCCTTGTGGCCTTGACAAGAGCACTGCTCTTCACTGTGCTGCATCAGGTGGGGCTGAAAATGCTGTTGATGCTGTGAAGCTGCTTCTTGCAGCAGGGGCTGATCCCAATTCTGTGGATGCTAACGGGGATCGTCCGAAAGATGTTATTGTTTATCCTCCTAAGCTTGAATTTGTGAAAATCAGTCTTGAAGAGCTTCTTCAAACTGATGATCCCAGTGTTGGATGTAATCTTAGGGTGATTACGAATTCCTTTAATACATATTCTCCTCCTTTGTCGGCTTCACCTGAGAACGGTTCTCCTTCTCCACCGCCAGATCTTTTGTTGAGGTTAAAGTCAATTGATGTCCCTATTTCTCCCGCTGCATCTGAGAAGAAAGAATATCCTGTTGATCCGTCCCTTCCTGATATCAAAAACAGTATATATTCAACCGATGAATTCCGTATGTATTCTTTCAAGGTGCGACCGTGTTCGCGTGCTTATTCCCATGATTGGACTGAATGTCCCTTTGTTCATCCAGGGGAGAATGCCCGAAGAAGGGATCCGAGAAAGTATCACTACAGCTGTGTTCCTTGTCCTGATTTTCGCAAGGGTGCTTGCCGGCGAGGGGATATGTGTGAATATGCTCATGGAGTTTTCGAGTGCTGGTTGCATCCTGCACAGTATAGAACCCGTCTCTGCAAGGATGGGATAAATTGCTCTAGAAGGGTTTGCTTCTTTGCCCACACAGCTGAAGAGCTTCGACCACTGTATGTTTCAACCGGTTCTGCTGTTCCCTCACCTCGATCAAGCACATCTTCTGCCATGGATTTTGCTGCAGCCATGAGCATGTTGCCTGGCTCACCTTCTTCGATGTCTGTTATGTCTCCTTCCCCATTCACTCCACCCATGTCACCTTCCGGCAATGGAATTTCACATAACTCTGGTGCTTGGCCCCAGCCAAACATCCCAGCGTTGCATCTTCCGGGAAGTAATCTCCAGTCCAGTCGGTTGAGATCTTCACTCAATGCTCGAGATATTCATATGGATGAATTTGACATGTTATCTGATTATGATCAACAGCAACAGCTCATCAATGAGTTGGCATGCCTCTCTCCACACCATTTGAGTTCTAACAGCCTTAGCCGCTCTGGTCGAATGAAGCCATTGAATCCATCAAATCTTGATGATCTCTTTTCCGCCGAGAGTTCTTCTCCTCGATATGCCGATCCAACCCTGAATTCAACTGTTTTTTCTCCGACTCACAAATCAGCTGTCTTTAACCAGTTTCAGCAGCAGCAAAACATGCTGTCACCAGTGAATACAAATTTTTCTCCCAAAAATGTTGATCATCATTTATTGCAGGCAGCTTCTTATGGTGTTCAGCCATCAGGAAGAATGTCTCCACGGAATGTTGAACCTATCTCCCCAATGAGCTCAAGGATGTCGATGCTGGCTCAACGCGACAAACAGCAACAATTTCGCAGCCTAAGCTTCCGCGAGCACGGCTCTAACTCTATGCTTGCACCTCCCGGCTCAGTCAATTCTTGGTCCAAATGGGAATCTCCCAACGGTAAGCTGGATTGGGCTCACAATGCAGAAGAAGTAGGCAAGCTCCGTAGATCTTCCTCTTTCGAGCTCGGGAACAACGGCGAGGAGCCTGATTTATCATGGGTGCAGTCACTTGTCAAAGAATCTCCAACCGAGATCAAAGAGAAATTGACAACATCTATCCCAAACGCTGCGCCCGCGGGAACATCCGGTGAGGGATTGAATAGGAATATGAATGCACAAATGGACTCTGCCGATCATGCTGTACTGGGAACATGGCTCGAACAGATGCAGCTTGACCATCTCGTGGCTCAGCAAAACTGAAATCAGTTTTGCTGACCTTGAAGCAAGGCAGTTAACAACTGAAAGGTTCGAGTATATACTATATATGTTATTTTTTTTCCGGAAGTAGTTTTGTTGTTGATGGAAGTTGAAGATGGTTACATTAACTAAGAAAGGAAGCACAAAGATAAAGAATGAGAGGAAAAATTCATTCACAAGTTTAGTGTTACAAAAAGGTAACTTTTAGGAGAGACAGAAAACCACTGGGACGCATTGAGACGGTTAACGCCAATGCCGGGTTTTTTGGCTACCAATATTTACAATTTTTAGGTTCACATTCCTGTCATTTTTTGCTTCTTGGAGGAGCAAATGTTCTATCAAAAAAAGTTCTATTTCTAGTTTAAATCTATTTATTTTGTAGTAGAAAAAGAAGTTACAAAAGGGTCATTGGATTTAATTTCCTCAAGTCAGGTCTCCATTTTGGTCCAGTTTTGGGGATGATACAGGATTTGGATGTAATATTTCTATGTAATTTTGAACCAATAATTGTGGGTGCCAGGGTGCCAGGGATTGCGTTGATTAGGACAAATTTGAAGATTGGTCCTTTGGGCATGTAACATTCAATTAAAGTTTATTGCTATATTTATTCTATTACCTTTGTTTCTTTGTTGGTGGTATATTATTGTTATTGTTATGCTGATGGCAGTTTTATTTGCTTAATAGTATAAAAAGTACTAATACATTAGTTATTCTAGTGTTTGAATTGGGTGCTGCTGTTTATATTGTGGATTGAAATGACAAATTTATAAAGAGTTAAAAGGAAGTGCACTGACAGTGTAAAATAGTTTTATATTGTCATCCAATAGGGAGTCATGAATGTGCCATGTCATTAAAGTTTTTTTAAAATAAAAGAATGTTTTAATTGGATGCATGGTGGTGATTGGTTGACAGTGCATGACCCATTTTCTCATTTATAAAACCTTGATGATTGAATATGAGACCTCATTTTAAAGTGTGTAATGTATTTTTTTTAATAACAATGGAAATATAAAAACATTGTTTTAATTACAATAATATATTAAAAAAAATATGATAAATAAATGCAAGTTTGTGCATCATATTTTTAAAATATTGTTAAAAATTATTTTGAAAATTAGAGAGGATATTTAGATTTTTTTTTAAATAATCATGTATTAAAAAAATTACGCAAATAATCATGTTTCGGAAAAAATTATGCAAATAACTAGGTTTCAGAAAACCTTGACACCAAGGCGCCATATGAGATGGCGCCATCATTGTACCAGATAAAGGGAGACGCCATTTGTGGTTCCTATGTGCTGCTTTTCTGCAATAAGCCATCTCAGATGGCGCCTTGGTACATTTATAGAAGACAAATATATAAGGAGGAGCCATATGAGATGACTCCTCCTCCTAAAAATTGAAGGGAGGCGCCATTTGACATGGCTTATTGGACTGAGTGTGCCATGTCAGATGGCGCCTAGGGCTAAAAAAAAAAATAAGCCATGTAAGATGGCGCCTTCGTGTTAAGGGTTTCAAAAACCTGGTTATCTGCGTAATTTTTTCCGAAACGTGGTTATTTGCGTAATTTTTTTTAGTCATCGTTATTTAAAAAATAATTCCGGATATTTATCCTTCTCTCTTTTGTTACTTCCTTTGTTAACAAAAATTTGTTAAATGAGGATTTAGAAATGGTGGTCCTGCTCATGAAATAACTTGTCATTTGTCACGTTAGTGCTGTACTTTATTTATTTATTATCATAAATAGATTTGTTCTTTTATTTAATACATATAATTAATTTTATTGGACACGCACTAAATCATTTATTTGTCACAAGCAAACACGCATCCTCTACTAAAGGACCACTACTCTTTTCATGCCCTCAGTAACGTACTCTTCGGGTGTATGTCTTTGAGACACACTTTAGTTCAGTTTTCGAATTAGAGTTATTGGTGCAAGATCTTGATGCAGTGGTGCAAATTATATTAAAATTTGGAACTAAAAGATTGGTGAAATTTTGATTTATGGAGAGTGAGAGAGAATGAGAGAGTAATTGAAGGTGAAAAATATGAGCACTTAGATGGTTTCAATTTTAGCCACTACTGCAAATATCTTTTCAAAGTCTATGTTTTTTCTTTGCAAAAACTCATTTGCAACTAATCAAGCCTTGTGCTTGATTATTTCACTATTGACATTTGTCTTCATTTTGTACAACCATTTTACACCAATTGACTTCTTCTATTCCGGTAGATCCGTTAGCTCTCAAGTTTTGTTATTCACAATCGATTTCAGTTCCTTCTTCGTAGCACAAATTCATTTTAGATCATTTAAGACATCCTTTTTTTTTAACAAGTTCAAATTCAACTATAAGTGTAAAATGGACGAAATTCGACTTGTGAGTGAATTCGTGTGAGGCACTTAGAGGGAAAGTTATGAGCTATAATTGTGCAGGATTGGTATAGAAGGATACACATTTTATGGGATTGCCCATGTGCATAAAATCACACACAATCCGTGTGATTATCTTATATGTATTTTGTAATTTTCTTATTGTAATTAAATTTGAACTTTATCAATTTATTTCTTGTTTTTTTCTCTTTAATTCAATTTCAAATTTTATTACTTAAACATCAATTTGAACTAACTTTAGTGCAAAAATGGATTGAATGAATGAATGATAATTAAAATTTTAGCGGATGATGGATTGAAATATTGAATGAGGATTTAATTTGAATTGAAATTGAGAAAATAAATGTCTTGAAGATGATTTCTAATGAAAGATAAAGCGGCGAATTTGAATGATAGTGATCAGTGTTTTAAAAATTGGACCGTACATTAAATCGGCGAGGGTATTGAGTCATTAGTTTATTGGTCGAACCACTGGATTATTGGTCGAACCGCATGACTAAACATGATTAAATCGGATAACTTGATTGATTAGACCGGTCGTTATAACAGAACTACATATGTATAAAACATGTCAAACATTATGATTCAGTCTCTACAATATATAACTGATACTTAATTTTTTAAAAAATATCATATCCTAAATAAATTCACAAGTTCAAATTTTAAACATAAATATCACACATAATAAAATAATACAAAATTACAATGTATATATTTGCAAACAAATTTAATCGCAACATAATCTAATTGAATAAATTATACTAAATAACTTCATTGTCTACTAAATTTAATCTCAAAGAAGAAAACATTATTTTAATGTTGGTATCTCCTTCTTCAATATCAAAATCATCTGCAACAAAATCAACCGCATCCGAAACATATTTATTTTTATTTTCTATTTATTTTCTTTTATTTTTTATTTTAATTTTTTATTAAAATAATTAAAATGATGTTGTTTTAAGCTTTTAAAATAAAAAAAAATAAAAATGCATTTAAACTAGCGGTTCTGAAAAATCGCCGATTTTACCAGTTTACACTGGTTTTGACCGAGTCACACCGGTCTAATAACATATCCGATCCAACAATCGAATCAGACCGATTACTTGATCGGTTTCCAGTCAACCGGTCCGACCGCCCGGTCTGGTTTTAAAACACTGTTGTTGATTTTTGAATGTTAAGGTGTGTAAATCAAAGTGTATGGTATGCCTAAAATGGGTATATGATGAACAAATGTTAATGTCATAAAATGATGATTGGCATGTAATGCATATGGTATGAATGAGTTGATATGATAACTAGAGTTTGAATGAGATTTAAAGTTGGTATGTGCGATAAAAATGAAAAATGAATAAAGTTAGCTTAAAAGGAATTAAGATATAATTTTGGTGAATTGTAATTGAAATGATGTAAAGGTTGATTTTTGGTTGACTTTGTTGACCTTTGTGAATTATGCCCAAAATATAATGTATGCATGATTAACAATGGTAAAATAAATAAGACACTGAATGAATGTCTTAATGGAATGAATGAAATAGTTTGGGACAAAATTCAGGGTACCACAAAAGGGCTTCCAAGATTTATACTCTACACACAGTTGGAAGACCCTCACATATGCCCATGACCCTAGATGAAGCTGGGAAGGAGAAATCTTCAAATGTTTCAAGACGACTAGCTCAAATTCAGAGAAGGGCAACCAAAGTTATATTCTTGTAAACATATATTCATAGAATGGGAGCATAAAATCGTCAAAAGAGTTGCATATTCTTTTCTCCCCTGACACTGGAAGCACTAACCACTCCGAAGGGTCACCCACCATAACGTCAACATTTCTAAGGGAGACCTCAGTGCTCAAAGCCGAGGAAGTGTCCTATACTTTTGCATCTAACTTATTAAAAACCTTAATAGGGAAAAAGAGTACTCCTTCTGACCCTAACTTATTACAAGATTTTTGACATAATTCTCCATCATGGAACAGTAACAACTTTATTTGATACCCAAATCTTAAAAACAAACTAAATTGTTGTCCTCTGTTTGACGAAGAAGCATGCTTATTTTTGGTAGACCTCTCCCTCCTTGGCTATCTGTATTGTCCTTACCCTCGCATTCCCCATAGTTCCCATCACTTCTTAAGGCGTTCTGAAGAGCGATTCCTTTGAATATTCTTCTCAGAGTTTCTTTCCTTCCTCCGCGTATGACCTTGTCTTTGTTGCTTTTGACTGTGCCAGACTCTTCTTGCCTGTAGATGAAGAAAAGTCATCGCTTACATAAGAGACAACTTACCGCGCTGAATCAGGGCCTCTATCTCCTTTTTGAATTGCATGCAGTCCTCAGTATGATGGCCCCCCACACGATGAAATGAGCACCAAGGTTCTTTCCCACTGATTGCTATCACTTTACGAGCCTGTGGTGGTCTGATTATAAGGCCTAGATGATCCACCTCTCGTAGGATGTCTGACCTTTTTGAATTGAGGGGTGTGAATGGTCGTTCTCTCCTTCCATGATGCATCCGGCCTCGTTCTCGCGTATCATGTCGTTGCGTGAAAATTGCTTTTCCTTCTAAGGTGTGTTTCTGTCCGGTTTGTTGGGGAAAGTCCTTGGGATGCTGGGGTAATATTCCTTTTTGATGCTTTCTCCCACCTTGATGTTGTATCAGAAGAGGTCTATTGGCTATTTCATGATAGCTTTTGGTTTTTTAATTGATGGCCCTTCCGAACCACTAGCATGGGTGTTGCCCTTCGGAACCCCGATGTTATGAATAGCTCTTTCATTGAAACAAGCCCGGCATTCCCGAGCACGCCCGACAAGCCCCGAATAATTGTCAGGCGAAGTGCTGATAGGGGCTTCCTAGTGCTTGTGTATCGGGAAGGATTAACTCATCTTCTAAACTATATTAGGGTATTCTGAGACAGAAGGTCTCAAAAGGCCCATGTACCATTCTGGCGCCTCGCCTTTGAAAGTTCCTAGCATTAGAACGCATTTAAGGGTGTTCGTAGCCGCGAGTGTGGCGGCCTGATCGTCCATGGCTCGAATATGTTGCCCAAGATCTGTCATGCCGTCAAAAATAGGCAAAGAAGGGAGTTTAAAGTTTTTCGGGATCCCTTCCGCCCATACAGTGTCCGATAGAGGTTGGAAATAAGGTGATTCCTGCATAAACTTGTTCTCCTAGGGCATTTGAGACTGTAGGAATTGCACAAAGCCTTGTAATGATTCGTTCTGCTGTTTTAAGGCTTCTGCCATGGTTAGAAAGTGGGCGACTCTAGACAACGCACTTTCATTCATGGTGGATGTTTGGTTTCTCCTTCGGTGGGTCCGTGTGGAGAATATGCGACATGGGAAAGTTTTACCTAGGCGCTACGGTGGGCGTCAAATGTTACTCTATAACACTTTTCATTACCTGCTGGAAGAAGAGTTTATAGTGTTTAACTTTAAGGATTTGAGCAGTACATGTAGTGTAAGCTCAAGATAGAATGTGTATTGCTTATCCCTCATATGGGAGTCCTATTTATAGCTACGGGAGCAGTAATCACTTTCATAAATGGAGGAATCTTGGATTCTCTTCATAATGAGCGAGCTACAGTAACTTATGCCGCCTGGTCATTAAGGAGTTGTAACCCTTTTAACGGAGGAGTCCCTTTTTGCGTAGGTGACAGTTACGGTCGATTAGGGCAGAACGGTTTTGAGCTCTATTCGAGACAACACCCGCCGTCCTGTAGAATCTATCGTAACCAGATGGGGAGCTTAACCGGGTTGAGAATTCGCTTCGGGTTGTAATTCCTAGACGGGCTGAATTAATAACTCTTTGAGGCTGGTGTGGCCGTATTCTTCTATCCATCTTGTCTTGTACCCACCTTCCTCCTCTGATACCGGCTTGCCTGATCGGCCTAAGTAATTTATATATATATATATATATATATATATATATATATATATACATAAAATATCAGTAACCATGATTGCATATGTTGAACATATCTCCAAAACATTTAGACTTTGTTATGGGTAACAAAAATCATAAGGCCGTCAAGCCATTACAAATCCAAGATTGTTAATGAGTTATTACATATTCAGGTGTGTAAATCAAAGTGTATGGTATGCCTAAAATGGGTATATGATGAACAAATGTTAATGTCACAAAATGATGATTGGCATGTAATGCATATGGTATGAATGAGTTGATATGATAACTAGAGTTTGAATGAGATTTAAAGTTGGTATGTGCGATAAAAATGAAAAATGAATAAAATTAGCTTAAAAGGAATTAAGATATAATTCTGGTGAATTGTAATTGAAATGATGTAAAGGTTGATTTTTGGTTGACTTTGTTGACCTTTGTGAATTATGCCCAAAATATAATGTATGCATGATTAACAATTGTATAACAAATAAGACAGTGAATGAATGTCTTAATGGAATGAATGAAATAGTTTGGGACAAAATTCAGGGTACCACAAGAGGGCTTCCAAGATTTATACTCTACACACAGTTGGAAGACCCTCACATATGCCCATGACCCTATATGAAGCTGGGAAGGAGAAATCTTCAAATGTTTCATGACGACTAGCTCAAATTCAGAGAAGGGCAACCAAAGTTATATTCTTGTAAACGTATATTCATAGAATGGGAGCATAAAATCGTCAAAAGAGGTGCATATCCTCTTCTCCCCTGACACTGGAAGGACTAACCACTCCGAAGGGTCACCCACCATAACGTCAACATTTCTAAGGGAGACCTCAATGCTCAAAGCCGAGGAAGTGTCCTATACTTTTGCATCTAGCCAATCATACTCTAATGCAATCGCAAAAATTCAAAGATTCGGATGTTATAACACCTCAATGTCGCTAGGCTCCCGACCTCCAGTCCTTAGATGAACCTGAATAAAATCTTTCCAAAGTTACCTCCTTCATGAATTAGCCCTCATCTCCTCCTCTAATAAGACAGAAGGGGGCATCGGGATTTCAACATGATTTGTTCCCTTACTAACATTTAATATAATGAGGTATAACGACCCGAAAGAAGAAATGTCTTCCTTCAAGAAGTCCCCAGATAACCTTTCTGACCTGGAATCGTCAAATATATATATATGATTTTTGGCCCTACGCAAACGCTACTAATAGTAGGATGAGGGGAGTTGGGGGATGATTCATATGAAGTTTCCACTTCAGAATCACTCACTAATTCATCGTTATCATCATCACTTATCTTGACTAAAAAATAGGAAATACTGAAGGGGAAAAACTTGAGTTAGATGGGTACCATGTTAAAAGAGATTGATGTAACAAGAGTTATGAAAAAGTCAAGGCTTTAAGCGAAGCTATGAATCAGTCATAGTGATATTCTCATGGAAAAGGAACGAAAACGTTTTTCTAGAAATGTGACTGAGAGCTTGAGAGCTAAAAGGTTGAAAAAACTTCCAAATATTTAACTCACTCTATTTATATACGATGGCAACTGAAGGATCAAAAGTGACTACAAATAGAGTCCATGAGATCAACGACTAGATTTTCACTCACGAATACACGTCAACTCGAGTGAACTCAAGTAATCTAAAAGTGATCTACACCCTAGCTAGTCACGTCACTACACATGCCAGGAATGGGTGACAAAGCATTTCACTTATGAGATTGCATTAAATGCACTTGTTCCCCATTACTTCTTCAAAAATGGATCCTTAACGATTTTGTTCTGTCTCACCTTGGACTAGGACTTGAAGGCCAATCAATGATACTTAGGCTTCCTCCGACTCCTTCAGTGCTCGACAAAGCCTTGGGGGCGCTATTCAGGCCAGGCCAAAGGTCCAAATGACCAAGGCTCAATCCATCTAAAATTCACTCTACTCGACCCAAAATATAAAAACAGTTTAATGCGATGAGAGGGTACACAATATCTGGTCTTCAATTTCACTATACACATCTTTAATTTTGAACAGACTTGGGAGTTGGAGTTTTAATCATGTAGGTCCATTCCGCGTCGTTATAACAGAGATCGAAATCATCCTTCGAGATCATCAATTATACAAATCTTTTCATTTTTGATTCCTTCATAGAGTTAGAGTATCCAATTCTGTTTCCAAACTATATATATATATATATATATATATATATATATATATATATATATATATATATATATATATATATATATATATATATATATATATATATATGGCGCAAGGACAAAGCCTTTGTATGTTCTTATACCCAACTCAAACAATATCTTGTTGTAGTGACACATGCATGAGATGTATGGATATTGTATATAACCTACCCTTAGTCTCAATTTCTAAGTAATGTGAGACTATTTTTGCTAGTTCGAAATTGTTGCTCCCAATCGAGTCTAAGAGGTGCAGTGTAAAATTCGAGTCCCTTCAGACAACCTCAATGTTTCGGTTGACCTCAATTCCGCACTACTATAAGTATGATGTATTGTCCGTTTTAGGTGTAAGAATTCTTATCGCTTTATCCTTTAAAAAAGGTATCTCGTTGGATTGAATTCTATGAGTGTTGTATATATGAATATTCTTATACTCGATTATCAAACAATATAAGACTATTTTGACTATTTCTTAAAATAAGTAAATAAGTATATATATGTAAAATTGGTATGAATGAAATTTGTTTTAAAGGATTTAGTAGTAATATTTAAAAGTGAACACTTCCATATCTATTTAAAAGTGAACACTTCCATATCTTTGAATTTAGTTGAGTAGATACCATTCATCCAATTAAATAATAGTATAATAGTATTCGATGTCATATCATTTTTTATTTTATTTTTTTAAAATTAAAATTTTAAATCAATTTACTCTTAAAAATAAAGTCATAGGGATCAAAGAATTTAACTTATTGAATTCTTTTACAACCATATCCGTTAATTTAGACAAGACTTTTCTTGATTTATTGGCCTTTTCTTCCCACTTTTAAAGAAGGAGTAACAATGGGCTTTCCTTTTCAAAGAATTTTTTTTCTCCTCTAATCCTATTATGAATTTATGATGGAGGGTAATGACTAATGAGTAGCTGTAATATAGTCACAGACAAAAATTCTTTATGTTGTTAGGATCTTACACACGTCATATTCTCTTTTGCTTTCATGCATATCTTTTTCTAGAGCATTATCAAATATAAATGGATTTTAGCTTTAATTAGTGCTTTTCCCAAATAAGCAATTGATGAATGGTTGACAACACTATTTAACATTCAATATATCTTCATACCTTATATGTGAAGTAAGATTAATAAGGAATTTTATATAAAAAAAGATTATAGCAGGAATCATATCTTCCACAGAAATTCATAAACAAAGTAGACGTGTGGGTAAGGCTACTTGTTAGGATTTTTTTTTATATTTATTTGAGATTTAGCTTTCACTATCTTGGAAGTTCCAATAGATGTAAATAGAGGCATCTTAAAATTTTGGAGGTTATAGGTAATTGTTATAGTTTAATCAAAGAAAATAGATTTTTTATTTAATTATAATTTAATCTAATAAATATTTTATTTTATGAGATCTTATTTAATTTAATTATTGTTTAAATTTTTGAGTCCTGTCTCTTGAATGTAGATGGTTCAATAAAAATGTCATTCGTATTGTATTTGTTTTATATATACTATTAGTTAATTTAGTGTTTTGAATAGGACCGAACCGGTCGGTTGGATTAGAAATCGGAAGGGTTGTCGGTTTGGTCTGATTTTTGAATCGGATATGCTATTGAATCGGTGAGAACCGTCAAAATTGAAAAAATCGATAAATCGGCGGTTCAAATGCATATTTTTTTTCCGCATAAAACGATGTCTTTTTCATGATTTTTTTAAAAATAAAATAAAAATATAATTAGATCTTATTCAAAACTTATTTGGAACAAACTTTTCTCCTGTTTACAATTAGATCCGGTTTAAATTTATTTAATTTATATTTTGTATTATTTTGTTGTGAGTGGTGATTATATTTAAAATTTGAATGTAAACAATAAACATGTGAAATTATGATATTTTGAAATTTTAAAATTTTGTTGGTGTTGGCATATTTTTAGAGACTAAGTCACCTGGTTCGACTGATTTAATAAAAATATAATATTACAATAGAGACTGATTTATTCAACTGAGTTATCCGATTTAATCCGATTTAGTCATGCAGTTCGACCAATGATCTATTGATTCGACCAATAAATCAATGATTCAGTACCCTCGTCGATTTGATGATTGGTTTAATTTTTAAAATATTAGGTTAATTAAATTTGAGGTGATTTTGCAGTATTTATGAGTATAATTAATTTATAAAATTAACGATACAATAAATATAATTATTAATCAATAAAATAATAATTTTAAATTTTTTACACGCTCATAAATTTCAATACACAACATGAAAATATATATTTTTGTTTAAAATCTAAAATTACTAATGAAACGATAAAGTATTTTCAATTCAAATGTCTACACATTTTTTATTTCTCAAGATTATTAAAATCATATTTTAATTTGTGAATTCTGATTTTGTATTTTTAGACATAAATTTTGAATTGTAATTTAATTATTTATTTTAGGATGATGCTAAGGAGTGTCATGTGCATTGGTTAAACATTTCAAATAAAAAAAAATATTATAAATTTATTGTATTGAATATACATAATATTCTTTAGAAAAGTTAAAGTGAATTCTTATCTTTTCAATTCAAAAAGTTTGGTAAAGTTATCTCTTTTATAAAATGTTTTGAAAATAACAAACATTTATAATATTTTAATAAATAATTAAATGTGTTAAATGAGATGAAATCATGTGATTGGTTGGAAGTACACTACCCAACTTATTGTCATGGGTAGAGAAGTTGTCCCCAAATTAATTATTTATGTTTTCAATATATTAAATACATATATTTTGAATAAACACATATTTTTTTACTTTACTAAACAATACTCCACTTATCTTTTTAATCTTTTAACCAATATTTGAGAGCACTCGTTAGCATTATCCTTTATTTTAATACAAGGTGCAAGTTTGCGATTAAATTTAAATATGTTGTCACATATATTGGAGAAGAAATGATATTTGACTACTATCCTGATGAATATCATTCTGATTACATGAAGAACACCTATGAACACCCTAAGTTAGCATTTAAGAGCTTGCTTATTTCACTTCAATCACTACAAGAAATACTCAAATTTCCTGCGGATTTTCCTGCAGATTTTAGTTAAATTTCCGCAGGAAACATGTTTCCTGCGGATTTTCCTGCGGTTTCACGTCCCCAGCTAAAACCTTCGTGGGTATATTTTCGGCAGCAAGTTCCGCAGGTAATTCCGCAGGTAAATCCGCAGGAAACTTTCAGCAGGTTAATCCGCAGGAAAATTCCGCAGGTAAATCCGCAGATAATTTCTATCTCAAATTAAAAAAGATATAAACTTTTGAAACATTATAAAAATCTAAAATATTTTTATAATGTGACTGTAATCATAATATAAAAATAAAATGGAGATTCAATTCAACTATATATTTGTGTGCATTGAAACTAAAAAGATTAGTTAATTGAGTGGCAGTCAAAACTCTCTTGAGTCCAGTAATTGCACTCTCCTCGGCCTTCATTCCGACAAATAATTATAAACAAATTTTGGTGTGATGAATTGGAAACATAAACATTTGTATAGATTAGTATGATGTCATAAGATGAGCATTTTAAGAAACATAATAGATTATTAAGCAGTTACCGGAGGAAGGTATGGCCCATATCCCAATCTAGGGTAGTACCACCTAAGAATGTTGGAATCAATCTCCAATGATGAGAAATCAATCCATTGTTCAACCTGAGCCTGAAATGTCGAAACATGATCAAATTAGATATACAATATAGCGAGAGCATGAATAAAAAGAACTAAAAGGGAGGGAGGGTTACATATTCGATGAGAGAAGATCCATAGAGTGTTGTCATCCTTGGATCGAGCAACATAACGAGCAATAGCGTTGCTCTCGAAGACAGGGTCGTGAAGGGTTTCCAAAACGGGAACCTTGCCGAGAGGATTCATTTTGAGGAATTGAGGTGTTTTATTAGAGACACCAAATTCAAAGTTAGGGGTGTACTGGACTTAGACAGAAGCATACTCGGCAGCAATGAGTGCTTTGTAAGCATTTTTGTTTCCTTCACCAGTATGCAGGATCTACAATAACAACACGATGCAACCAATTAGAATGTTATTAGAAAAAGTAGATAGTGAGTGAATCTGGTTGGTTGGACTTACGAGAGCCATGGCTTAGTTGATTGTGAGGTAATTGAGTTTAGACTTTCTTCTATTGCTAAATGAGTAGGAGTCAAAATCACCTAAACAATCATAACCCCATTGAAGTAATACCATTTAACAACTCTCAATCAATTAACACTATCCTCAATACAAACTGATCCAAATCCAACAGATAAACAAACAAATAGCTTAATTCTGAAATTAATAAAAGCAACATAAATCTGTCACCTCGATACGCCAAATAAGAGACTCAGCTTTTGAAGATATCTTGATGCAGAAACCAGTTCTATCTAAAATCATTTTTGATAGGTGTGGCCTGCATACAACAATGGCAGGAGAAACTAAGCATTAAATAAAACATTAATTGACCCTATTTCCTTCAAATAAGCTCAGAGGAACAAGTTTAGTGGCTGTTTTATAGCTTCTATCAGTAAGATTACCTTACTGAAGAACTAGTGGAATACCCGTGCTTCCGCACGGGTACTGGTGTGGGCTGGACCGGTTGCACCATATAAGGTTTATTGTTCGCCACAATGAAAAGGCTTAAAATATCTGAAGGTGTCAGAAATTATCAAAAAGATAATATTGAAGTAGCTTAAACTATATTTGAAAACTATATTTGAATATTATTAGTAGGTTGATTAAAATAATAACTTAATCGATATGCCAAAATCAGTTGTTTGAAAAATAAATTAGTAGTTTCACAAAATATGAGATGAAAAAATAAGTAATGTACATTAAGATAATATCATATTTAACTAATATATTATTATAACAAAAATGCTATTCCTACACCAATTTGTTACACTACACCGTATGTCGGTACGGTACGGGCGTATGTCCGTACCGTACAGACATACTATTCATGTACGGACAGTACTATTCACCGTCCGTACATGAATAGTAAAATATTAAATTAATATTTTTTTTTAAAAAAAATTAATTTTTTTTATGTCTTTTTTAAAAAATATTTGACAATACCTGCGGATTTACCTCCGGATTTGACAATACTTGCGAATTTAATTGCGGATTTACCTACGGATTTGACAATACCTGCGGATTTACCTGCGGATTTATCTACGGATTTCACAGTACCTGCAGATTTACTTGCGGATTTACCTACGAATTTGACAATACATGCGGATTTATTTGCGAATTTACCTACGAATTTAGGTAAATCCGCAGGTAATGTCAAATGTAGATAAATCCGAAAGTAAATCTGCAGGTATTATCAAATATTTTTTTTAAAAACGTAAAAAAAATATTAAAAAATTTTTTAAAAAAAAAATTAAAAAAAAAAAGTTACTATGTACGGACTGTACGGACGGTGAATAGTGTCGTCCGTACATACGGTGTAGGTGTAGTACGGCAGTGTACAAATAGCATAGCTGTATTATAAAATAATGTAGAAATTTGGAATGTTAATTGAATTAAAAGCGATATTTTGGTAACCCAAAAAGGTGGTAAGTAAAGAACGCGAGAATTGGAACGGCAAAAAGTATTCAGATAGATTTGGGCTGGACCGAATATACCAGATAGATTTCATATTTAATTTTAAATCGAGAAGTATTACATGTAAAATTAAAAGCATATATATTTTAATGTTGAAAAGTAAAACTAAATCGTTGTTGAAAGACAATGATTTAAAATATCAATAAAATATGTTTCAACTAATCATATATAACCTGTGCGTTCACACAGATTTTGACCTGATTACCCGTGCATTCACACGGGTACTGGTCTCTTACCCGTGCGCTCACACTGATTTTGGTCTTGTTACCCGTCCGTTCACACGGTGTGTTACCTGTGCGTTCACATGAATTTTGGCCTGATTATTTGTGCGCTCACACCGTACTGGTGTATTACCCACGCGTTTGCACGAAATTAGTATGTCACCTGTGTGCTCACACGGTACTGGTGTGTTACCCGTGCGTTAGCCCAGGTACAGGTATGGTACGTACATTTTTGTTTTCAAAATGCATTAAAAATGTAAATAAGAAAAAAAATTGTTTTACTAAAATAAATTATTATATTTATAAGATATATTTAAAAAAAAAACAAAATTATTTTAATAATGAGTGGAATAATAAAGATATACAAAATTATTTTAATAATGAGTGAAATAATAAAGATATGCAAAAATATTTTAATCAATAATAAATATATATATATATATATATATATATATATATATATATATATCGCTAATTAATATTAAATAAATATAATTATATATTTATTTAATATTGATTAGCGATATATATATATATATATATATATATATATATATATATATATATATATATATATATATATATATATATATATATATATATATATATATATTCAACTTTTTATTTTAAAGCCTAAACCACTAAATGTTGAAATATTTAAATTGATAATCTATGAAAACTATATGATTTTATATAACCATTCTATAATGTAATATATCGGTAAAAATTCAAGAGGTCCTTTAAAATGTATAAGCACCTAAATTATTTTATCAAACATATATTTTGAATTTTTGGGTTATATTTTTATGTAAAGTTTCAGAATATATTTTAACAAATAAGATATGTAAAACAACCTTCTTGTGAGTAGTGTTTTACTTTTAAATTAAAAGACACATAAAGATATGATTCAAATGCATAGTAGAATTATAGTATGTTATCAACAAACTCATTGACTTGACACCCTAAATTCCAAACAAATAAAAAAAACGCAACTATCCTTAATAAAGCAAAAGAAATACAATTCAAGCAACTACCTTCATCTTTTGATGATTGATGAATCAATAATTACTATATATTTGAAAATGAAAACACAAATTAAGTTACATTCTTCTCTATGCATTCAGCAGACTTTATTATTGTAAACTTTGTCCTCAACTCTATCAGAAACTATAGTTTGTTTTGAGGATATTCTTGAGCTGATGTCTTTGATGAATCTTTCAACCCTTTGAATACTCCATTCCCCCAAATGAAACTTCAACCTCGTCTTGAACTGCATCAAAAGCTGGATGGCTAAAAATATTACTCAGCAACAGTGTTCCTCTGAGTGCATTTGTCAAAGGTAAATGACCCTCTGGTGTATCATCATTGAGCTCCCATATAAACTGTGTAGGAAAAGAGCTATAGTTATATTGCTCCATCTCAGTGAAGTTTCTTCATCCAACCAACCTTAATGAAGAAGTTGGCTAAATCCATGCTTTCTACATAGTGCAGTTGTGCTAACTTTTAAATACGTTCTTAAAAATAGCTTATAATCCTGAATTTTACAAAGAACTAAAAAACATTATCATAGTTTCTATAAATATCAGATGATGCCACCTCTGATTAGATTCAGATCCACGGCCATTCTAATGTTCACACTGTAGCAACATGTGGGCACTTACTAAGAGTATTCCATAAAATATAGTCCCAGAAGTAACCTGGAAAATAAATAGTACATGATAATGAATATATATCATTGACACAGGAAGAATCGGAAAATTTTGGGTTTCCTTAAAATATGAATCACCGATATTACAGACACAAAACAAACAAATACCTGCCGTGAAAACTCGACCGGTGCTTCTACAGCTGGATAGATGCTTAACTGCAATGTACACATATAATCAGACATACATTAAAAGGATGATGACTCCTATAGTGGTTAATTTGTGATTACTTCAATAAAATTATATAGATCTTAATTCTGTCTAAAATAAGGGTTTCAGCCAAAAGTGAAAGAGACTCACAAATTTCGAATCAATGGAAATTACAGATACTGATGCCCCGACAACCTTGAATGATACCTGTATGATAAGTATATATCTATATAAGAAAACCAATTTGTCACGGAATCAGGACTTTAACGTGCATTCAACAAATGTAATTTCTACGCGCAAAAAGATAACAACTAATACTCTAAGCATCAAGCAGCTAACACAGGAAAGTAACATATTATAATGACATAATAAACTAATGAAAAATGAAAAAGTAAATAATCAAACAGATTTTGGCTAATAAAGAAATGTAAAAGTTCATAAAATACTAATGGGGAGGCATGTACTTTAGCATAATTGTATGTTAGCAAGCAAAATGGATCCTCTAGATCAACGGGAGGAAGATCCTTGTTCATTTTCTCCATCAAATATTCTCCATTAACCATATTGCTAGCATTTTCTGCCTTGTTATCACTATCCTCGTCAACAATCATTCCAAAGGGTGGCCTAGAGGAAGGAACCACTTGTTTTTTCCATGGTGCAAACTTGACTGTTCATGGGAATGTCATTTCAATACTTTTTCCACTCATTCCCCGTCCACTTGTCACGATTTTCCATTCAACGGAGTGGTCTGAAATTGATATGGTTCCCATGAAAAGAGTGTCATCCAAGGTAATTATCTTCCTCCTATGAAAAGGCATAGTCACAGTACAGAACTCAATTGTTAAAGGAGACTTGTAACCTTCCATTAGACATAACTTGAATAGAAATACACCTTTGTCGACAAAAACCATTGACAACTGATAGAATCCCTTTACAGGAGGTCCAAGAGCATAAGTTGCCTAATAACACATCAACACAAAATTACTTAACGGCAGAGAAAACACCACCCCTTGCTTATCTGGACCTTGGTCTGAAACTTGGGCACAAAGATGGTATAAAGAAACCTCAATATTTGCGGTGTTTAATCCTGTTAAGGGAAATGATACATCTGGCAACCCTTCCAGATCAGCTCTACAGTTAATTTGACCAGAAACTCAATATTCTCTTCTTTCCTTTGAATATATACGACTTCCATGCTAGTTGTTTCTGGTTTGTAGGGGCCAAATCTGAAGCAGAAAAACCATTAGCCTTGATGGTAAAAATATTGGAATAATTAAGGACCAAGGGTGTGCCTGTATATAAAATATACACTGATGGAATAAATTTGCAAGCAACAGGTAATTTCAAGCTTAACTTGTAAAACAACAACAAAAATATGAGATGAGGAATACCATAATAAAAGGTACCAACCAAAGGGCATTGAACTACTGATAAATGTTCTGAGTGCATCTTTGTATAAAGGCCTAGACCCCATTTTTGGAGTATCGACTGTGATAGATCCTTGTCTAGTTGTTCCCATAGGAGAGGAAGAACAAACTTGCGGGGTTAGAGGTTTGGCCCGAGAAGATATGCCCATACTACCAGTTAATGAATCAAACAGTCCACCAACAGAGGGAGCTGCAGCTATGATTACTTCAGGTTCTACTATATCACCGACAATTATGTCACCAATGTTATGGTTCCACTACTTTCAGAATCAACCATCCTGAATAACTTTTTCAAACCACCAATTTCTTCCTCGAACAACCTCTCCGTAATAACCTCGGAATAAGAATGCAAAACATGACACACCATACAAGGAGTTCACATATATACACATAACTATTAAATGAAGAATATATATTCCAACCCAAAAGAAAAAAACATAAGCTTAAAACAAAAACTGAAGAGTTACCATAGAAATTAAGCAAAAGAGAAGGGCACAATAACCAAATCAAAACCTACATGTTCATAAAATCAATCAATTCAAATATTAGTCCGAAATCATCACTATATAACATGATATTATTTCTAATTGGATCATAACTCATACCTCACCAACAACTATTTGAAATCTACTTCATACCGAACACAAAGTGCTACAACTGCTACAATTGCGACAGAGGGAGGAGACCAGAGGACAAAGATGGAGGCACGACAGAAGGAGGATACCAGAGACATCTGTTACTGTATCCTTGTTTTATCAAGGAAAAACCTTAAGATGATTAACATGTAATAAAAGACCATAACTAAGCAAGGTCAGCTTAAATAACCATATGAACCTTAAGCAGAACAACACCCCCGTAAGCTTGGCCAATATTTCTGTAATTTCTCTTCTGAAGTCCAATTTTCAACTGCAGACCTAGTCCATAAATCAAAATTCATAACATGAAAAAAATCATAAGAAACATCATTGAAAAACCAGACCTAGATCTATATGAAAATGGTAAAATCAAATTAAATAGGAGATTTAAACAAACCTGCTCACATCTTTCCTCGATAGCTTTCTTATCTCCAGCACCGTAAGAATGACCGTCTACATTCTTTACCAAAACCAAGAGTTCGCGGACATCAACCAAAGAAGTTAATCAAAACTCGATTGGGAAATAAAATCATACAATAATAAAGCTAAACATCTAACTTTTTGCAAGAACCAGCCATTTACAGATCCAGTTTCCAGTGAACAACTAACTCTCTAAAGAGTGAAAACTCAAAATTCTCCAATCTCCACCATCTTCAAAACTCAAAGCTTCTTAGAAAACTTGAATTCAAAAACCAGACAGATATTTAAGAAGCTCAACACCAGTTAAGCTACCAATGTCCAATTCCTGTGAAAAACAACATTAATTAGTCAAATCAAATACCAATGAGAAGATACAAAATCGCATCTGTATGATTGAGTTCAATAATTTTATTGGCTTCAGTTAGGGCTTCGTTAGCGACGTGTTATAGAATCTTGATTTGTTATGGGAAGAACTTGGACGGTATTATTACGGCTTAGAAAGAAGAGGAAAAAGGAAGCAGGATATGAAGAAGGAAGAAGAAGGAAGAAGGAAACAAATCATCGAGTGAGAGAGAAAGAAAGAGAGAAAGGACGAGAGGGAAAGAAAGAGAAAGAACATGGGAGGGATCTGAGATATGGAAAAATGAGAGAATCGTGGGTGAGTGAGGGACAATTTGTGCATAGATGAAACCGCTTGGGAGGTTGAAGATAGAAGATGGAGAGGTTGAAGATGGATGAAGATGGAAGCTGGCTTTGATTTCAAATCGCCCGTGAGTTGGAGAAAGAGGAAAAAGATTGAGGTAGATAGAAAGAGAATAGCAAAACCTAATGAAAAGACTTTTGAAAAAGAGTTTGAGTATGGCAGAGTGTAAAATTGTGTTTTTCAAGAAACATAGCAATATAAAAGTATTTTTATTATATTCAAAAATCTGAAAAGGTTTTCTTTGGCTTGTTTTGAAATCAGACTCGTGGTATAGAAAAGGAGAGCAAGTAAGGTGTCCATGTGGCAGTTTGAGGAAGCAAAGGGGCATAAATGTACTTTCCAGATCAGTTAACTTTCTTATATTGTAGATGCGATAGTATGGTTTATAATAATGCTATATTTAAATTACACTATAAATAAATAGAAATAGTAACTAAAATTAGAAATAGAAAATAATGAAACTTCTTTCAAGTTTCTCCTTTACTAAATTTGAGTATACTATTAGTGACATGTTCATTTTTTTTCTATCTATTTTTTAAAATTTTATTTATTTTCAACAATCATAATAGCGTTGAGAAGTCTCTATACCCAAGATTTTCCACTTGGGAGTTGAGAAGTCTCTTTGTATTTCTTTTAACAACTTGAATCTTCTTTTATTAAGCCAAAATTATATTTTAAAATAGATTATAAGTGTACTAGGTCTATAACACCCGTTACATCAAAATTGTCTTCATACACAACCCAAAAAACAAGTACCATACATAATAAAGATTTAAACTTGTCAAAAATAGAAAAAGAAGATTTCAAATAGAACCAACAATGATTGATCCAACTGATAAAAAAAATTCAGAAAACTCAAGATTTAGTTAAAAGAGATTAGGGTTATGAACCTGCTACATTGCTGACAAAACCTTTGCTGCATCTCTGCAATGTGTACGGCAGGTGCCTTAGCATGATACTCACACACCTTATGTCTCCGATGGTACTGCTTAGCTTCACTTAGATCAGCATCACAATTCTCCACTTGACAACAAGGTGGAATATTCGACCCTCCACCTTTGGACCTTGTACTCTTACTATACAGATCTGTTACTACCGTCTTCTTTCTACCTTCCTCCTCCTCTTCAAAATCCATTCCATCTTCATCATCCTGTTCCATCTCTTCATGATTGTTCACCACCTCTTTCTGCCTCCAAGTTCTTTTTCCCTCTGAGCTTCTTGTCTCCATGGCTTCAAGGAAGAGATCTAGAAAGAAAGGTTATAGTTTATAACTATGAAGAAAACTCAAACGTTGTAGTACTATTCATATATGAGGAAGAGAACAAGAGCATATAACGATTCTTATATAGAAATAGTAAAACATCACAAGTGTGAATAGTGTGAGGGAATGTATTAGGACCACAAGTGGTAAGGTATGGTATGGTCTCTTCACATTTCTTTGTCGTGAAGTAGCTTATATCTTGTTTGAAAATAAGCTGAAAACAGCTTATGATCATGTAAAATATAAGCTCAAAAGAGTGAATTCAGTTCCAACAGACCCTAATCATGTTACTTACGCAATAAGTAATACTATTACTAACATTCTAGAAACATGATAGCATAATGAGGGTGAAATCATTTGAGAGAAGAAGAAAAAACCTGCTCCTTTAGAATCAGCTCCTTGAATAAGAGTGAGTGGAACCATGAGAGATTGATCAGG
Source organism: Vicia villosa (assembly GCF_029867415.1). NCBI lineage: Eukaryota > Viridiplantae > Streptophyta > Magnoliopsida > Fabales > Fabaceae > Vicia > Vicia villosa. The sequence continues at coordinate 146,082,032 of NC_081185.1, read as the reverse complement.
TTGAGAAGAAGACACTTGAGCTGAAAAGACATCGTTTTCCAACATATACAGAGGTGAAAAACTCTCAGTCTCAGTCTCAGATCTAATCACTGAGACAACAAAAGAAAACGTTATTATGAGAATCAGCTTCATTATCATTCCTCAGAAGCTTCTTCAACTTCACTCTCTTCTTCAAACTGTGTCAAGTTTTTACTGAAAATGTATATAAAAATAATGAACAGAAAATATTGCGGAGATAACGAAATTTGAGACAATAATGGTCGCCAGTGTTGTTAATATCGGATCGCGGAAAATATCGGATCACCAAAAACCCGATATGAGAAATATCAGATATCGTAACGGGCAAATAGCGGAAACCATAAAGGCGGTTAAAATAAATATTTATATATAAAATAAAACATGAAACACATATAAAAGCTACTAACATAAACAATTATTAAAAAAGTTTTGATGCTTCACCGCCACTTTCCATACTATAACAAATGTATAAAAACAGAGGGTTTAAGGACTTGAATACAGAGAACCCAATGGAATGGAATGAAAAGAAACTAGTTTGAGAAAACTAGAAGAAATGAAACCAAAAAACAAAATTGAGAAGAAAACAGAAAAGATATAAGAATTATCTAGAAGAGATGAATGACCAGGAAGAATGAATGTGAAGAAAGAAAATAGTGAAGAGAAATTTATGGTGATGGACTATGACTCCTATTAGTCCTACATATAATCACACCAATTAATACACCTCTTCACATTCACTTCTATTTTCGAGACTACCAAGATTATTTTAATATTCATACAGCTCTCCACTTTATTACTCCCTCCGTCTCACAATAGGTGTCCTCTTTGCAATTTTGAGACGGAGGGAGTATTACTTTACCTCTTCACATTTTCACTTGATTAGTCTGCACCTCTTCACACTTCACAGCCTACTTACTAATATTACTGGCCACTTCTCCACCTCTTCGTAGCCTACTTTTTCCATCCACCTCTTCACATTCAATATTTCAATTATTTTTTAATATAACTTATTAAAAAAATGATCAGAAAAATATAAATTCTGATATGAACTTCAAAACCGGTATACCGGTATACTAGAAAACGGATGAAATGCGGAGCGTCGCGAAATTGAAACGGAATATCGGATAGGCAAATTCCGATATGAAAAACCGGTATATCGGCGATATAACCGATATTTAACAACACTGATGGTCGCGCAAAACATTCACGGATAATTCCAATGGACTCACCAAATAACAAAGCTGCAAGTACAACCACTGTCAAAGGTTATGAATCAATAATAACCTGCCATATATCCAAGCTAGATAGTAAAAAAAAAAAGCAACAATTCATGCTCTCACTGCCTTAGTAACATCATCTTAACCAAAATATTTTAGCCAGAGAATGCTACATTTAGCATGAAGCAACTGTCACGTTAGGACCACTGGTGGGGCCCACATGCCAACTTTTGCTATGGATTTAAATTCTCTGGTTCTTATTGGTCCAAAAAATATCTTAATAAAATCATAATTTTAATTTGGTATATAGTGTTTAGAAGAAGAGCTAACATAATTTTGGCAAAAAGCTACACTTTTTAATTTCATTTTTTATTAGGGAATTAGGTTATATATCCTAAAAATTATTCTGTTAATGCTACCTGCCACTAATGAAAACCGAATCAAAACTTGTCTAATTCTCATGTTAAGTGTTAATCAACACCTACTTAAATAAGAGAACAAAATAGAACTATTAAAATAATAATAACTCTTTTCACAACTTATATATCAAGATGAAAAAGTACTTCCCTTTTCACTGTTTTGGATAATGTTAAAGCTAAGATTATTATTTTTAGTTCAATCTTCACTAAGCAAAACCAAAATGAATTATGAAGAATTGAAGTAGTAGAGCATTTAATTAACAAGAAGAACAAGTAATTAGAAATGTGATGAAAATGAATTAGATTATTACCCTGTTGAAGACCATGAAACCAAGGTCCAAATCAACACCACCAGCATTAACAGTTTTTGCATGACCTCCCAAGTAATCTTCCTTCTCATAGAGAACCACATTCACTCCAGCTTTGGCCAATACATAAGCTGAAACCAAACCACTAATCCCAGCACCAACCACTGCAACTCTCATTCTTCTCAATAAGAACCAAACACTGCAATAATAAAAAATCTATATAAAGGCACAAATGACACTGCCAGCACCAGTTCCATATGCAAATAAGCACCAGATGTAGTATAACACATGCCATTAATGTGAATCTCACAAGTAATATAAATTGCATACCTTCACCGAAAATACTCATTAATAGAAAGCACATTCTAATAGTTATTATATAGCAACAAATGAAGCATACCTTCATCAAATCCTCTTATCCTTGAGTCGTGCTTCTGCATCAAGCGAAGTGAACTGAAACCGTAGATTTAGCCGTATAAAAGGTAAGGTTTGCTGAGATCCTGCAAAGGCGATGATTGACAGAAAACATATTTTAGGAATTCAGAATTCTATGTTTATTCTAGCTATTTATGATACAGAAACCTTGAAGTTAAATTTTTTCTCTTTCCTTTGTTCTTCATTTGTATTGGTTCTTTCTGTTTTTATTTTTCTATTATTTACTACCTCTTCTGGAAATTAAGGACCTTGCTTGCATAAGCAAATACAAATAGAAACACAAGAACAAAAGCAATATGAGCATGATAAGACAGAGCATCAAACATTTGTGTGATGAACTTCAAGAACTAAAACTTTACTTGATCATAGAAGAAATTATCATCACACTTGCAGAAAGAGATTTTCCCACATCCTCCCAAGCCTCGGCATAGGATGATTTCAGCAAGGAGAGTAGTATAAAGGTCTCATCCATGTCCCACACATAGACATCCAGCCTTGGATCGATCTCGTCACTAGAAGACACTTGTGTTTCCTCTTCAGCTATCCCAGATGTAGCAGCCATTAAGAACTAACCTAACTGCGCCCTGCAGAACAATAACACTAATCATTGTACAATACTACTTTATTTCACAAATTAACCTCAACATATTATCATCATTATCGAGTTTTGTTAAATGCAAATCGCAGATAATAGCAATTTGTTCAAATTTTGCCACGCGAATAGGAAAAACATTCACAACAGAATCTATGGTAACATTCACAACAGAGGAAAATGGCAAGGATATCCCCCAAATAGAAACATGAACAAGAGTCAAGAAATAAAGTCATTCATACCTTCCTATTTGTAAGCGTTTTCCTAACAACTGATTAAAATCCCACAAGTTTACCTACAGCAACAACAAAATCAGTGAAAACCCTACCGAGTTGGATAATAGAAATAGAAATCGAAAACTTCATACCAAAACTAGGAAGATCAAAAGATGAATTTACCTGAGATGAAAGGGGGAAATACAAGCTAGGGTTCGAAGATTCGATCGGTGGTTGCAATTGCGAGAGTTCAGATCGTTGTGAGAAAATTAGAATATAGAGTTAGGGTAATTCCCTGAGTTGAAAGAGGAAATGACGAGATTCATGAGACCTTGCTCAAGAGCGATTCTCTGCGGTTTCGTTTTCCATTTCTCTCAAGATTTTATGAAGTTTCGTTTTCAATTTCTCTCAAGATCGATTTTCTAAGATAGGTATTAGCGAAGGTTGGATTTCAATTTCTTTGAGGTTTCGTTTTAGGTTAGAGTTGAGTTGAAGTATGTGTTTTAGTGTATGATAAGGCTCTTTGGGATTAGTTAATATTGTTTTTATATGTTTTAGTGTTATACATGAAAATGAAAGCATTTATAAAATGAATAATTATCATTAAAGTAATTAGAAGGTTTTGGGTTCAGTTGCTACTTATAAAACATAAACAAGTTATTATTTAAAGTAGATTTATAAATACAAATATGTAATAAAACTGGAGTTAGACACCCACATTTTTTTAAAAAAAATATTTAGACCATTTAAGTTTTGGTCATAAAACATTTTCATATATTTTATTTAAATATTAATTGAATATATTTACACCATTAGAATTTTGGTCATACAATATTTTTTAAATTTTCATACTTTTTATTAAAATACATTCTTGGAAGAAATACATTAAATTTAAAAACTACCTAACACAAAATTTTAAAAAATATCTTTTATCAAATTTAAAAAAATTACTATTATTTTTTGAAAACATTTAAATATATTAAACTTGTTTGAAAAAAACATTTTATTTTAAAATAAAAATATTTTACATTATTTTATAATTTAAAAAATCATAAAACATAATATAAACATAAATCCGCAAAAACTTTTCCTGCGGAATTACCTACGGATTATATTATTTAGTCTGGTTTTGTTCAATAAAAAAATCTGCAGCAAAATCCGCAGAAAAGTTTCCTGCGAAATTACCTGCGGATCTTTTAATGTAGATTGGTTTTTTATTCGAATATATTTTCCGCAGCAAATTCCGCAGGTATACGTGCGGAAATTGTCCGCAGGAAATTCCGCAAGTAAATCGTGTATTTAAAATTTGTACTAGTATTATTAATCATGTTCCTCGAAACCAATCATAGTTTTATTGACTGCCCCTCCTTTATTAATCATTTACTTCCTCCGTTTTTTATTATAAGTTGTTTCTGAAAAATATTTTGTATTTAAATATAAGTCGTTTTACCATTCCAATGAATAATTAATGTTGTTTTTCCTATTATATCCTTAAATATTTATTATTCTCTCTCCTTTCAATTATATAAATTTATCTTCCACATGTCATTAATGAAGGATAATTTTGTAAAAACCTTCATAATTTCTCATTTTCATACAACAATTATTATTTTTCTTAATCTGTGTGAAAAATCTAAAACGACTTATAATAAAAAACGGAGGGAGTAGTTTATAATGATTTGTTTGGGAATCACCCTTTCACTTAGTTCTGGTAGTTTCTTTTTCTTGGGCTTCGGATCCCTATTTATTCGGAAAAAATATTATTATTAATGATTAGGATTAAAATCTTATAACACAAGTTAGATGGAGTAACAAATAGTATTAGTATTGACAAAAAAAAAATTAGATAGCAACATGAACAAAAAAAAAAAAAGTCTAACTTAAATCGTTTTTAAAACATCAATAGATATTCCGTCAAAAAAAAAAAAACATCAATAGATATTTAAATTTGTATCAGCAATCTCTTTTTTTTTTTTTTATACGACAACAACGTTTATACACATATCTATGTTATGTGAATATCTAAAAATCTATGTTTATATTGGTTTATCTCTATTACTAAAAAAAAATAATTAATTATAATTTATCATGTTATTTTAAATTTTTAATAAAATTAAAAAAATTCAAAACTGATATTATTACATTAAGAAATAAATAAATATTTATATTAAAACGTGTCAAAGTTTAGTAGTGATATATTTAATAAAATTGATAAACTAATATGTCTATATACTAATAAAAATAAAAATATATATTATGTCGATATAAGAAGATGGATATTAAAATACATCTATCCGTACTCATACCCGCTTATTTTAGCGGGTAGTTCTCTATATTCATGGTAATATCCATATTACAGATTTTTAACCTTATTTATTCAAAAGTCAAAAAAACGCTTGTTAAGTCGGTTACGAGCCTGACCTAAGAATTTCCGACATAAGAAGTTTTGACTTCTTAAGACAAATTTGGACCTGACTAAGAAAACATTATTAAGTATGTTCTACAACGTCGGACGTAATAAGTCTATCCTTTCCTAAAGCACTGGTGTCATTTGCACCCGACTTAAGAAGTTTATTTCTTAAATCGGATATATTTAACCGACCTAACAAATTGGATTTTTAAATAAAATAAAATTCAGTCTTTGTGCAAACTATCCTTTTAAAAATAAATCATTATATTTTGTCATCAAACTGAATTATTCTTCTACATCAATTATTTCTTCCAATTCATCAATTTATCCTATAAACCAAAGGTTAACCTCAGCCGGATGTGCCTCGTGAGCATCAGGCTATGTGACATCTGATGTCGAGTGGGAGCCAGATGTCTCCTGTCTCAAATACTATAGGTGGTGACGTGCGTCAATGGGAGGACTGAGGCAGGGAGTGAACTGGATAACCTCTTCTACTACGGGAGGAAGATGTAGTAGGTGTAGAAATAGGATGAACCTGGGATATAGACGCATCGGGCACAGCCTGTCCAGATGCATGTGCCTGGGACGCCTGACTCCTTTCTCTACTCACAAAAGCGTGTTGTGCAATCCTGCCATGTCTCAGTCTAGAAGCTCTCTCATAAGCCATTACTCTTGTAGAATAACGAAACAAACGTTAATAATAAGAATTAGGCTCAAAACAAATGAAAAAAAATGCAGAAAGATAAAACGGAGATGCATTTTCAATTTTTGATGAAACGTTGAACAAAATAGGAAATGCTCTCTGGTACTACCTGTAACTTTTTCAGCTTCGTCAATGGCGAAGCTCAACCACTTAAACTTTAAAAAATCGGCCATTGATTGTAAAATTAACATAAGTAAAACGTGCATTATGACTTTTAAGCTTGCAAACACTAAAAAACCTTGAATTTTAGACCCTAAAACAGATATTGTTGGTTAAATTACATATTCTCCAAAAAGCTCAAAACAACTTACAAGTGATGATTTTTCTTGGTTCAATCTAGTTGAACACTGAACTTTGTTTGATGCTTGATGATTCTTGATGAACTTTTTGCCAAATGGGATGATTTTGACACAGTGGGGGTTGAGAGGGTTTGAATGTGTTTTGTGTTTTGAAAATATTTTTGAAATGAGGAAGTGGAAGAGGCAGCGCATGTTTAAGTGCCAACACGAACCAGAAATGTATCTCTGATTCTATCTCGTAAGTGCATTTCCGGTTTGTTTATGCGTGTAAACGATCTTCAGTCTTAAAAATTCATATGAATTTGGGGCGCTTCTAGAAACACATCTCCGATTCCTATCGTAGTTGTATTTCTGGTTAGTTTAAAGTTGTTACATAGGGTCTCGTCAACCAAAACCCAAGTTTTCAAGGTTTTGGTGCGTCCCAGAAATGTATTTCCGATTTCTAGGGACATTTTTGGAAATTCGCGTGGGGTGTAAGAAAAGTATAGAGTGGGTTAAGAAAATTTCATTTTTTTTCTTCATTTAGGCTTCTGTTGTGGGCTTGTTGTAATGTCGACGCACTTGTTGTAATTCATTATCAAGAAATGAAATTTTTTTATGCACCCATATAGGGTGAAAAACACCCATAATATTCCCAAAATACCAATGCAATGAACACAAATTGACAGAAATGGGTTGGAAGAAGAAAAAATAATTGTGTCGGTGTTTTGAAGAGAATGAAAACAAATGGGGGGGTGCGTGTTTGGGTTTTATGAAAAAATGCAAAAATTTCGGATATACATTTTTGAAGAAACTTTTTTAAAAAAAAATTGTGATTTCGGAGATATATATCTGAAATCACCCCTTTAGGTGTCTTCGGATAAGCATATCTGAAATATAAAGATATGTTGAGTTTTTCACACCGGATTGTAGGAAAGTGCATCGGTGTACGAAGAAATTGCCTAAAGAAATTGAGGAGCTTCTTCAACCATTGGCATTGGATATTGGTTGCACCCAGTGGCGGAGCCAGGAATTTTATGTAGCCTGGGCAAAAACTTTACACCATTGATTATTCATCTGTTTTAATTTTCATACCTTATTTTTACTAATTTTGCCCTAATTTTCCCTCTGATTTTGTCTAAAAGTCAACTATTAAATTAGGGGGAGTACAAAAAAAATAGGGGTTGACCCTGGACGCCTGCCCGGACTAACTGGGCCTTGGCTCCGCCCCTGGTTGCACCTGATGTAGTCTTTTCCATTCTTCAAACTTTATATATAAAACTTATCAACTATTTTCTATTAAACATTAGTCCAAATCAATTTTATAATAATCTGCTAACATGGATAGTTAAGTATGAAATCTTTTTAACAATAAGAATTGTATATATGAAGTTTTGCTAATAAATTATTTATTTCATTATTTCATTTCAAAAAAATGTGCTCAATGAGGCTTTAACCTGCAACCAATAATGTCAAAAGTTAGAATTGATGCTTAATTTGATCCAACAAACTATAACACAACATATGATTTTTGATGAAAACCTTCATAATATATTTCTAAACCTATACTATGACCTCCCAAAAAAATATACTCTTGAAAATAATGTTTGTTATTCAATGTTAATTAACGTTAATATTGGTGTATCCTGGACCCGGCCCATAAAAAACCCTAACTCTATAAAAAGCATTAAATCCTAGTCTTGTAAATTTGATCATTATTATTTGCAGAAGCAATGAATAGGTGCAAAAATCTCAACGCTGTGTTACCTGATTCTGTGTTATCGTTGATCTTTTCCAAGTTAACATTGAAAGATTTGGTGAAAACTAGCGCAATATCCAAACATTGGCGTCATGAATTGGGATTCACGATGAAGAATATTAAGGAACTCAATTTTGATGCATATAACATGTTTGATTATAATCAGCTTCAAGAGTTACAAGAACAAGTTCAACTAAGGACTCATTCTCAATTTGCCACAGGAATGGAACAGATAATGTTACACTATCAAGATACTATGATTAATTCTGTTCGAGTAAAATTTCCATTGGGTGATCAACATAGTGATTTCATTGATAGATTGATTTCCCAAGCAGTTGCTAACGGCGTCAAAAGTATTGCATTGTTGTTGTCGCATGAAACTAATGATATTAGTTTTATTTTGGAAATAGAGCCTTATAGATTTTCCTTTAGTCTTTTATCTAACACTGATTCTCTAATGTATCTGCATCTAGAGAATTGCTTCCTAGCAGCACCTAAGGGATTTTCCGGATTGAAGAATTTGAGAACTCTTGTTTTGCATCTCATTGTTGTGGAGAAGAAATTGCTTCAGGGTTTGCTTTTCAACTGCGTTCGTCTCGAAGAGTTCACCCTTGATGACTGTGACTTCAATTCTAGGTTGAAAATCATTAGTCCAACATTAATTCATTTGAAAATTGTTAACTGTCGTGGTCACTTTGAAGGGATGATAGATATCATTGCGTTGAATCTCTCGTCTCTTGAATATTCTTGTAATGGTTATCGAGTACACCAAATCAACTTTCAGGCTCAAATGTTATCGCAGTTTAGCTATAGATGTTGGAAAATTATTGGATTTATTCCGTTAGATAGATTGAAAAATGTGACAACAATTGTGTTGGATGGACTTGAGGAATGTCTCCAATCTTTTGTCATACCGTATTTGTTTAAAGAATGTCTCCAACTTGAGGACGTCACCTTTAAGAACTGCTCTATTACAAATTCAATAGAAATTACCAGTTCAAAGTTGCGTCATTTGAAGATAATTCACTGTTGTTTTGGGAATTTTGCTCCTAATAAGATATCCATTGACGCATTGAATCTCTCATCGTTTGAATTCGTTGGTCACTCAGGGAGTAGATTTTCAGTTGTGGCCCCAATGTTATCTAAGGTTTTTTGGAGTGCAGCTATCAGAGATAATAGTCAAAATGAATTTGGTCCTATCCCAAAATTACATCAGATTGAAAATCTAGCTATACTAATAAACTATTCCCAGGTGAGTCATACAAAATTACATGACTGCATAGGTTTCTTGTAAACGATTAAGTCATCGATTGCTTTAAATTTACTTCAATATTACTCTATGCAGGCAGCAAAATTATCGAAGGTTGTGGGTCAACTTCAAAATCTTAGACAACTGAAGTTATTTATCAACAAATCATATGATTCTAATATGGAATACTTTTTTATTTCTGACATTTTAATGGCTGCTCAGCATCTCCAAAAGTTTTCTGTGACGGTGAATTATTCAACTCTTTATTCTAATACTTTTTAGCTTTTTTGAAAATTTAATAATTAAACTTCTTAACAAGTAGTAATAGTTCTCTAAATAGCTATAACTTCGTGAGAGAATAATATAATCAACACTTTCACTTTAATCCCATGAATTTATAAGTTTAATGTTATCAAACGAAATCTTAATCATTATAAACATTCTCTTATTTCAAGTAAAACAATATCATGGAATTTAAAATTGTGTAATAACATCATGTTTATTATTTTTCTTATTTCAGGTTAGAAGATCACTGATATTTGATAGAAATCCATATCAAAGAAGTAGATATGCAAAAAAAATTCCCAATGATTTGAAATTTGTTGAATTACATGGTTGCGTATGTACAAGAAATGCAGTTGAGTTTGCTAGACATTTGTTGAGGAAAGTGAATTCACTTAAGAAAATCACTTTCAGCTCTAATAACAATTACTATTTAGGTGCTGGAAGTTGGACTAAGGGCATAAATGATGGTTGGTTTGATCGTAACTTTATCCATGAGAGTCTTAAAGATGAAGTAAAAGGAAAATGTCAACTTATAATTTTGTAGTCTTAATATATTTAAAGGGAATTTTGAAAAGTTGTTACAACATTGTAGTGTTATTTTATTAGATGTTCAACTATTGACCTTTTGGTGGACAAACTTGTATTTATTTGCGGCTAGGATTTGAACCCTGAACCAACAGCCTCCTTAACCCAACTAGCAAGTGTCAGCTGAGCTACCCTTACCCATCCCAAATTCAAAGATTAATTAATCAACTAAGAATTCATTTCTTTGGACGTCTGATGCACCTAATGTACTTTCAATTTCATAAGATGATTAATCAAATCCTCATTATCCATTCCAGTGAATGGATTTTGATACAAGTGTTACAAGATGTCAGTGTTCATATGGTGTTGTGGACTATTGGCGTGTTCATCCACAAATTTAGGTAAGTTTTTTAAAATTTCGAAATATGTTAAGGCTGCTGCTACACTATCTTTCTTTAGTAAAGGGGACTAATTTTGATTTGATTATTGCCGGTGTCAATATATCGGTGTCGTGTCTGGTGTCAACGAGTCACTGTCGTGTTCTGGTTTCATAAATTTATATCAATTATTTTTCGCGCGTGATAATATTGCTGCTCCTTCACCAACACCTACTATTTCGCCCTATCCGTAAAACTAATCATTCAAAGTTTTCTTGCCTAATAATACTAAATTTGTAAGTCATTTGTTGTGGAAACAATATTCTTTCAGTTATGTTCCATGTGAACTACTCAGTTAGACATGATTTCTTTTTATAATTTGAAGTTTGAACTTGTTTTATGATTAATACCATAATTAGACAGATTAAACAAACATTTTGGATTAGTTCTGAGTTCACTTTCCAGAAACATGGTTATATAACCTTTATCAATTTCTGTGGGTGGACAAATAGTTCTTTATTTTTCTGGACAAAAGCAATTCCAAAAGAAACGATATATGAAAGTTATTTGGCCTTGAAGTGTACAAGTTTTCTGGACAAATAATGCATTGGAGTTTTTATATAAAAAAACCTTGGAGTTGCAATGGAAATGGAAATTATTCCGCATTGAACATGGATATATAATAGGCTTCTCCCTAGCCGGAGCAGACATACATATAAATTTCAAAAAGGTTTTAGGATCTACACGGTATCTGATATCAATTGAAAGACAATATGAATGCTGGAAGAAAGCTTGTACACTTGAATATTCACATTGTCGGTATCATTATCTTGATTTTGAAGCCTTGGGGATCCAAATAGGAACTCTTGGTTTAGATCCAACAATGTCTCAGGTCTATGTGATAATAACAGTCCCTTCTTTCAGTTTGGAATTTTTGCCGATGCTTTGACTTTGGAAATAACTAGCTCAAAATTCTTAAACAAATACTATTATTGTCTATGGTGGGGATTGAGGAATATAAGGTAACTCAAATTTTGGATGTAAATGTTTGATGATTCATTATGTAAAAGATGAAGAGAACACATGATATGCAAGCTTAATTAGTTACTTGCCACCTAAGCAACAACCGTTATAATAGATTTTTTGCTGTTATTAGTTACTTAGTTGGTTGGCATGTTATATAAACTACTTCTCCACTTTGTATTGATCAGATTTTCTCCTATCTTCCATTCCGCTCCATCCATTATTTACAAATCTAAACAATGGAATCTAATTAAATATGTATTTCTTTTTTTAGAGATTAATTTGGACTCTCTACATTTTGTGAGAGATTAAATTGAATCTTCACTCATGAAATAATTATTTTATTGACTCTTACCATTACCATATGTATCATGTGTATTGTTTGTTACCTCTCTCATCAATAAAGTAAAAAATATAAAAAGGAAATAAATGGAATAGTTATTATTAAATGGAATGACTCAGCAAAGAATTAAAATGGAAATGAGGAAAAAGGTTACAAAAAAATGTTGTTTAATTAGTATTAATTTGGTTTAGAATGTAATTATGCAGGTAATTAGTTTTCTTATATTCTCTAGTAGAAAAAGAGTGTTTCTGAATGTGGTTTCTTCAATCATTGACAATAACAAACTTGATTTTATATTTGAAATCAAATCTAGACTCTTTCCTTATACAGATCAACCGCAGTCTGGTTTGTATTTCACAGAAGGATTCAAGTGAAATGTAGCTTGTAGTAAATATCAAGGATTCACTAGCTTTTGGAGCTCTTCAATGAATACATTACTAAATAGCCTTTTTTTTTTGTTACAACTAAATAGCATTTTCTATTTATTAGCAGCAACACACTAAAAATATTTGTAAGGACTTTCAAAATTGCCCTTGGTGAGAAAGAAAAAACAAAATGGTTTTACAAAAGATGCAGTGTTATCTCTGAAACTGATGCTATTTTTGTTCAAGGTAAATAATATTCTCTACCTCAGTTGTTCTAACTTCTAATGTCCCTAATGTATGAATCTACCAATAATCTCCACAAGTACATTTTCCATCCTCAAATCGATGAAACCGATTATTATCCCTCACAACGATGACCCTTCCAGTGCATTTACTAATAAACTTGATAGCAGTGTGACAATCACCACAAACTCGCAAATTCTTCATCACTCTAATTGCTTGTCCTTGAGGAAAAGTAATAAGTCCAAATGCAATAGCTAATCTCTCACTATGATACCTAATAGTTCTGTTCTTCTCCTCACCACCCACTTCTTTTAACACAAAAGATGTATCAGCAACATAACCAGCTTTATCCATTTCTTCTCCCAACTCCTCTAACTTCTGATAAATTTCCAATGTCTTTGCATGGGATCTATCCCCAGCGGCAAATGTATGAACTCTATTCCCTTCCTCAACCCAACTCAACCCAGTTTCCTTCTTTATTCCACAGTCTCTCATCGTCTTCCTCGCTTTCGCCGCTTCCTCCCATCTACCAGCAGCAGCATAAGCATTCGAAAGCATAACATGAAGTCCAGAACTCACATAACCCGTCTCAGAAACCCTATCCGCAACATAAGATGCCAGTTCAGGATTCCCATGTATTCTACATCCAGTTAACAAAGCTCCCCAAACAGATTCAGTAGGTTCCATAGGCATTTCCTCAATTATCTTAACTGCATCGTCTAACTTACCAGCACGACCAAGCAAATCAACCATGGTTGAGTAATGTTGTGTCCCAGGTTCAATACCATAATCCTTCATCAACTCAAAGTAATACTTACCCTTTTCTACCAATCCTGCATGGCTGCATGCATAAAGCACACACAAAAATGTAATAAAATTAGCCTTCACCCCACCAACACTCTTCATCTTATCAAACAACTCAAACGTTTTATTGGTGTGTGCATGCTGAGCACAAGCAATCAACATAGCATTCCACATACCAAGGTTCCTAACAGTAACCTCCTCAAAAACATCATAAGCTTCTTCAACAACCCCACATTTAGAATACAGAGAAATCAAAGAACTCGCCACAAAACAAGATGAATCAAAACTCGTCTTGAAACTCAATCCATGTATCAGCTTTCCCATCTGAAGCAAAGTAGAACCACCACAAACCCGTAAAACACTCGACAACGTAAAATCATTAACACCATCGTCTTCTTCAACAAGAAACTGTTTAAAAAGCCTCAAAGCTTCATCATCCTCCCCCAATTGAACATACCCATAAATCAACCCACTCCAAGAAACAACATTTCTATTCGGCATTTCATCAAACACCTTACGCGCAAAACCAATATCTCCACATTTAGCATACATATCAATAATAGAACTCCCCACAAAAAGATCAACATGATAAGCAGTTTTAAAAGCAAAACAATGCAGCGATCCAGCAACGGGCAACGACGATATAATGGCACACGATTTCATGGCGCTAGGGAAAATATGGTCGTCCGGACGTAAACCATGACGGAGCATTCGGCGGAAGAATTCGAGAGAAACCAAAGGCAGCTCGTTTTGAGCAAATGAAGAGATTATTGAACTCCATGTGGTGGCGGATTTCTGAGGGGAATCGTTGAAGATTTGAAGAGAGGAATAAGGAAGATGGATTTTGGAGTAGAAATTGATGAGATGATGAGAGAGAAGAGGAATCGTTTGTAAACCTAATTTGATAATATGAGCATGAAGTTGAAGACCTTTGGGGAGTGAGCGAGAGTATGTTAGAGACAGAAGAGTGTTGCATATGTTTCTATACAAAGGTTGTAGAGAATCAACCATGAGTTTGTTGGATTTGACACCAACGTTAGTTTGTTCCGAAAACAACGTCTTAACTTTTGTTATTCAATGTTAATTAATGTTATAATTGGTGTATACTGGACCCGGCCCATAAAAAAACCCTAACTCTATAAATACCCTATTTCTATATTGATATCCCAATTCTTGTGTATGCAGAAGCAATGAAGAGGTGCAAAATTCTCAACACTGAGTTACCTGATTCTGTGTTATCGTTGATCTTTTCCAAGTTAACATTGAAGGATTTGGTGAAAACTAGCGCATTGTCGAAACATTGGCGTCATGAATTGGGATTCATGATGAAGAATATTAAGGATCTCAATTTTGATGCATATAACATGTTTGATTATAATCCACTTCAGAATTTACCACAATACCTTCCACTAAGGGATGATCAATCTCGATTTGCTACAGGATTGGATCAATTAATGTTACACTATCATGGTGCTATGATTAATTCCGTTCGAGTAAAATTTCCATTGGGTGATCAACATCGTAATGTCATTGATAGATTGATTTCCCAAGGAGTTACAAAAGGTGTCAAGCGTATTGAACTGTTGTTTTCGCATGAGACTAACGATATTGGTTTTCTTGTGGAAATAGAGCCTTATAGGTTTTCCTTTACTCTCTTATCTAACAATACTGATTCTCTAATGTATCTGCATTTAGAGAATTGCTTCCTAGTAGCACCTAGGGGATTCTCCGGATTGAAGAATTTGAGAACTCTTGTGTTGCATTTCATTGTTGTGGAGAAGAAACTGCTTCAGGGTCTGCTTTCCAACTGCGTTAGTCTTGAAGACTTCACCCTTGATGACTGCGAGTTCAATTCTAGGTTGAAAATTGTTAGTCCAACATTGTCTCATTTGAAAATTGTTAATTGTCGCGGTAACTTTGAAGGGGAGATATATATTGTTGCATCGAATCTCTCGTCCCTTAATTATTCTTGTAATGGTTATAGAGTACACCCTATCGACTTTCAGACTCAAATGTTATCGGAGTTTAGCTATAGGTGTAGGCAAATTATTGAATTTATTTCGTTGGATAGATTGAAAAATGTGACAAAAATTGTGTTGGATGGAATTGATGAATGTCTCCAATCTTTTGTTATTCCGTATTTGTTTAAAGGAAGTCTCCAACTTGAGGACGTTACCTTTAAGAGTTGCTCGATCAAAAAATCAATGGAAATTACTAGTACAAAATTGCATCATTTGAAAATAATTCATTGCTGCTTTGGGGATTTCAATCCTTATAAGATATCCATTGATGCATTGAACCTCTCAACGTTTGAATTCATTGGTCTCACGGGGAGTAAATTTTCAGTTGTGGCACCAAAGTTATTGAAGGTTTTTTGGAGTGCAGCTATAAGATATCGAAATCAATTTGGTCCAATCCCAAAATTACATCAGATTGAAAATCTAGCTATACTCGTTAACTATTCACAAGTGAGTTATTGAACATGATAGGATTGCATAGGTTTTTTGAAAATGATTGACTCGATGATTGCTTTTGATTTACTTCAATTTTATTGGTGTATGCAGATAGCAAAATTAACGAATGTCTTCGGTCAACTTCAAAATCTCCGACAATTGGAGTTATGTATCAACCAACCATATGATTCTAATATGGAATACTTTTCTATTTTTGACATTTTAATGGCTGCTCAGCGTCTTCAAAAATTTTCTTTAACGGTGAGTTATTCAACTTTTTATTATGATATTTTTTAGCTTTTTTGAAAATTTAATAATTAAACTTCTTAGGGTATGTTTGGTTCAAGGATTCGAAAGAGATTCCCAGGAATAAGTTATCCGGGAATAAAAATAAGGAAGTTTGATTACCGGGTATGTTTAAGAAAATGTGTTTGGCATATCATTTGATATTCTTAAGAAAATTAGTAGTTATATTTTTTAGGGTTTAATATACTTCACCCCCTGCCAATATAGCGAGTTTCGGTTTGGCCCCCTTGAGTGTTTTTTTTACCAAACGCCTCTTATAAAACCCAAAACCTAGATTTACCAAACCCTTTTAGCTGACTGGGCTTTGACTTGCTGGATGATGTGGCAAAAGGGTTATATAAATAATTAATTGAAGGCAAAATTATACTCAGGGTCCTTTAAGTTATTTTATTGTAACAAGTTGGTCCTTTATATTTTTTTTGCTATAAGTTAGTCCTTTATGTTAACTAATGTATGCATCGTTGACCTTTTTTCTGTTTTATTAATTTTATTTTATTTTGTTTTTAACTTTTAAAATTCATATTAAACTCATTGTTGGTCCAAAAATTATGGAAAAATTCCTAAAAATATTTCTTCTCATTTTACACTTTGTGTAATTTTCTGAGAATTTTATTTTCTGTTTTATTATTTTTATTTAATTTATTTCTTTTGTGTGTATTTTAATTAGTTTAAAAATATTTTTATGCTCTAAAAAATTCTGAAAATTTTATTATAGGATTCAATGATGGTCTCTAACGTATGTTAAGTGATACATCAACACCATTAGTGTCACTTCGGTATTTTTGGAACGATGTTTATGAAAAAGGTTAACTGTGCAGACGTTAGTTTACATAAAGGACCAACTTGTAGCAAAAAAAACATCAAGGACCAACTTGTTACAATAAAATAACTTAAAGGACCCTGAGTATAATTTTGCCTTAATTGAATTATATTTAACCACTAATTCCTCCACTTTCCACCACCACCACCTCTACCGCGAGAATAACTACCTCCACCGCCACTTCCTCCATATCCACGATCTCTGCTTCCACCATAACCAATACCACCATATCCTTCTCCTCCACCAAATGCTCTATGCTATGAAGAAAAAAAGAATTAGCTTAGGGATGGTTGTACTGTACATGAGGCAAAGCAGAATTGTTTTCCCTTAAGAAAGTTACAGGAGTGTCTCCAATCATAACCTCATGTGGAATGCAAGATCTTAAGTGGAAAACAAACCTGTTTTAAGTTAATAGTCTGAAGATACCCATTAACGACAATTACAGAATATTCAGTCAATGTCTTTGAAGCAAAGTCTTCAATCAGAGCCTTCTTAGACCCAAAGCCATACATTATAAGAGCGAAGCCACAGCTGACTCATTCGGAAAAAAGTGAAGGTCAGAATATTTCCATGGTAGATATAATCACTTTTTAAAAAGATAAAAGTATTCAACAAATTATTATACATTATACAGCAAATAATGAATATAAAACGGTATTTATAAATTATAATAGCTTTTTTGGACTGACCTTTTGTATTATAGTTTGTGTAAACTTTTGTTAAAGGGATTATAAAAATAGTTTACGATATATACATAAACTGTCTTTAACTTATTTTAATAAACTCTAGGGTATATATAGCTTATGAAGACTGCTTATGTAAAAGCATACTTCAGCTTACCCTTTGATTTCATTTTCCATCCATCTCAAATTTTACATTTATTATGGAAAGAATCAGAATAACAAATATGGCTCTAAAGTAAATAAATAAATGCAGAAGAACATAGATCAACCAATTGTGCCTATATATCTTCGACAATAGAGTGGCCGCGGCACTTTTCTATTATGCAATGGATTACAATTTCATAGTACAAAGCTTTGTTGAAATACAACTGTCTAAGAGAGAGAAGCCATTCAGGATACATTGCTGCATAAGAATCCATTAACCGAGCAATCTCATTCTCAAGCTTAGGTTGAATATGTAATGCAGCTTCCCTAAGTTCCTACTCACATAAGAAATCAAAAAGTAAAATACAAGCAGAAAAGTTCGAGAGGATAAAGTTCATTTTCATTCATCAATTCATACCTGTTCATCAACAACATCGATGTCAGTAATCTTGCGCTTTGATTTCTTTACCGTTACTGTATGCAGAGGTGACGTTAGTGGCAGGGTCGGAGATGAAGTGAGGAGTTGTCCAGATTATGGTTGGTGAGTGGTTACTGTTAATGTGGAGAGAAAATGATGGTGGTCGTTTCCATTTTGCATCAGAATATATGGATTTTTATTGGTTTACTGTATCAACTTTTTTTCAATGAGAGAAAGAGGATGCTGAGTATTTTCTAACAAGTGGCGGCTACAAATTGGTTAAATATAATTCAATTAATTATTTATATAACCCTTTTACCACATCATCCAGCAAGTCAAAGCCCAGTCAACAAATGTGGTAAAAGGGTTTGTTAAATCCAGGTTTTGGGTTTTATAAGGGGCGTTTGGTAAAAAAAGAACATTCAAAGGGGCCAAACTGAAACTCGCTATATTGGCAGAGGGTGAAGTATATTAAACCCTATTTTTTAATAAAAAATCATGTGAAATTTCATGGGAATGAGCATTCCCACATTCTTACATGAGAATAAAATCATTGGAATTATAGAAGTTATTGAAAATTATTTTATTCCTTGAAACCTTTATTCCTAGGAATAAATTTTTTTCAAACTCTTAACAAACACGGGTATAACCATTTTATAAAGATTATTCCTGAAAACTTAATTTTTAAATTTGAAACAAACACCCCCTTAATGAATATAGACAATCTCTCATCTGAAGTAAATTAATATCATTAATGTTATAAGCATAAAAGAATTTAATTTTTGTGTGTGTAATAATATCATGATTGTTATTTTTCATATTTCAGGTTAGAAGATCACTAGCGGTTGCTGGAAATCTAGATCAAAGAGCAAGAAGATATGCAAATTTTTGTCACAATGATTTGAAATTTTTTGAGTTACATGGTTGTGTATGTACAATAAACGCAATAGAGTTTGTTAGACATCTGTTGAGGAATGTGAATTCGGTTAAGAAAATAACTTTTAGCTCCAATGACAATTACTATTTAGGTGCTGGAAGATGGACTAAGGGCACAAATAATGATTGGTTTGATCGCAATTTTATCCATGAGAGTCTTGAAGATGAAGTAAAAGGAAAGTGTCAACTTATAGTTTTGTAGTATTATCTATAATATAAGAAAATAAGTGGCTCTGGTTTTTACAAAATTACCCATCTTTACTTTTTGTACACCTATTAAAATTGTTGGTTTTTTGGTCTATCCACACAATTGTCCATTATATCTTAATATTTTATTCAACTATATTATAACTTATTTTCACCATTCTTTCTCTCTCTTCACCTTTTTAGTTTTCTACACTAATTTCTCTATACTTCATTTACTCTTTAAAAAAAATGGTATTTATGATCCACAAAACTTTAATAAAAAATATTATAAGGGAAAAAATTATTATTGATCTAAATATTTTTGTATAAAAAAATTTACTATTCATTCATATATTTTTGTAAATGATACCTAAACTTAAATATTATTTGTATCAGAAAAATCTATTATTGATCTAAATATTTTTATATAAAAAAAATATTATTTATGATTAAAAAATTTTTTATTCAAAAATGGTATACAGGAAAAAATCAATTATTGATCTAAATATTTTTTATCCGAAAATTTACTATTCACTCAAATATTTTTATAATTGATATCTAAACAAAAATAATATTTACTATTCACTCAGATATTTTTGTAAATGATACTGAACATAAATAATATTTAAATACGGGAAAAATCTATTATTGATCTAAATATTTTTATATACGAAAAATGGAATTTATGATCCAAAAAAAATTTATTCAAAAATGATATACGGGAAAAAAATCTATTATTGATCTAAATATTTTTTTATACGTAAATTTACTATTTATTCAAATATTTTTATAAATGATCCCTAAACAAAAATAATATTTATATATGGAAAAAAACTATTATTGATCTAAATATTTTTATATACGAAAAATGATATTTAGATCCATAAAAAATTTATTCAAAAATGGTATATGAGAAAAAATCTATTATTGATCTAAATTTTTTTATATACAAAAATTTACAATTTATCCAAATATTTTTGTAAATGATACTTAAACAAATAATATTTGAATACGGGAAAAAATATATTCTTGTCTACATATTTATATATAAGAAAGATGATATTTATGATTCAAATATTTATGATCCAAAAATGATATAAAAGGAAAAAAATTATTATTGATCTAAATATTTTAATATATACGAAAACTTTATTATTGATCTAAATATTTTTTCATTCTAAATATTCTATTAAAAATAAATATATTATATAAATAAATGCGCGTATCAGACCAGAACCCGTGCGTATGCACGAGTTTATTACTAGTTTTATTTATAGTGAAGTTCGTAGTTGTAACAACTTTTTAGTGTTATTTAATTTAGATAGATGTTCAACCATTGGCCTTAGACAAACATTTTCATATTTATGAGTTTGTTTTGTATAATTAGTCATTGCTAATGTTTTTTTATATATTTTTTTTATGAAAGTTAACTATGAATTAATCAACTAAAATTCACTATCAATCTCTTTTGCGTGTCATCATTCAAAGTTTGGAATTTTAATGGATTATTTTAAATTTAATGATTCAATAATAAAATTATAAAAATCAAATAGTTTTATTTATTTTATAAAAGTACAATTTTTTATTTAATTTCACAAAAAAAAATATTTTTTAAATCTAAGTGGATGTGGTTTAGTTAAACTTTAATTAGGTACTGTTTGGTAGAATTTTTTTCGATTGTAAAAGTTATTTTTGAGTTGAAGTTGAAAATAACAGCTTTATAAATAAAGTTAAAGTTGTTTGGTAATATTTATAATTTTATTTAAATTTCTTAAACTAAATCATTTAATATATATTGATGAAAATGTTTTATTTAATAGATAAATGAAATAATCTAAAAAAGTGAGAAAATAAAAAATATAATTTTTCGTCTATATTTAATAGAATGTTTGATGTAAAATATTTGCCGGTGAAAATAATGATTTTTGTTATTACTTTTAAAAATAATAAATATTAAATATATATGTAAAAATATTGTACACAAACGTAGATACAAATTAAAATAAAATAATACTATATTACTAAAGGATATGAAATATGTTAAGAAAACTAAATTAATAATTTTTTATAAAAATTTGAAAATATGTGAAGATAATGTTGGCACATGAATGAATAATATATTTTTTTAATTATATAAAATAAAATCATATGGGAAGAATTATGAAAATATAGGTTGGAATGAAGAATTAAAAAAATAATGTATAATATGTGATCGTATAAATTGTGTTTACAGATATTCGAAGATATATAGTTATGTACCAGTAAATGTTTCGAAAAATTATTATAAAGTTAGTTTCAATTGCTTTAATAGAAGCTACTTAAATTGTATTTTTATTCTTAAAATAAAAGTTACTTTTTTTTATAAGGAGGTTTTCTTAAATATTGTTTGACCCTACTTCTCTTTTAAAATAGAAGATAAGTCAACAAAATATCAAGTCAATTGGTACAATCAACTCAAAAGTCCATCCTTTGGCATGTAAATCATACAATCCCGCGGACTCTTACTGTCAATATATAAAAGGAAGCAAAAATCCAAATTTAAAATATTTATTCATCTATGATATAATTTTTTATTTAAGTTGCAGGTTTAATTTAAACTGTATAGTCATCTAAAATTTTATGTTCGTTACCATAAATTAAACCAACATGAAGTTCTTAAACTAAACAAAAAACAGGAAATTAGACCTCACAAACAACAAAATAAGGAAATCATTCATAATTCATTCAACAGGCAAGGAGATCAATCCAAACAAAAAAATATTTTAAACAAATGACTCAAAACATAAAAGAGTTGAATGAATTGTGTTGGTTTGAAAAACTAATTTCAAATGAAAAATCTTTCACAAAATCAAATTTTAAAATATATTTGTAAAACAAACAAGAAATAAATAGCATAATAGAGTAAATGTAAGAAGGAAATGCAACGGAAATAAATAATTGAAATGTAAAGAGATAAGAGTAGAGAAAAATGTAACCGAGATTTATAGAGGTTTGACCTAATGATTTAGCCTACGTCCTCTAACCAATAATTACTTCTTAAGAGTTCCACTATCATATGAGTTTTTAACAGGTTTTTCTCACGAACCTCCTTGCACAAGGATTGGAGTTTTACAATGGCTATTTGCCCATTCAGACATAGAGATTTAATTACTGAGACCTCCATACCCAACAAGAGATTTTACTGCCAAGACAATATTGAATCACAAAGAGCTTCTTCCATAAGGATGAACTCATGAACCTAACAAGAGTTTTAACTACGAAGATCTCCCAACCAAATAGAGGTCTTACAAGGATCACCACAACAATCAAACAAGAACTTTTCAATTGGTTTACCTCATAATCGAAACACACACCCACACACAGGGGGACAGAGAGAGAGAGAGAGAGAGAGAGAGAGAGGTGATATAAAGGTATTTGAAATATATTTTTTGGTATGTGAGAAACGAGAAATGAGCCCTTTATTTATAGGATAAAAATGGCTCAAATATGGAAACGATCAGGGGGGTTTAAGGCCCATAATCTTATAATTGATTATGAAGTACAAAAATGGAAGGTTTTCAAAAGTGCCATAACTAATCAACTATGAGCCCGTAATAACTGATTGTGAGGTGTTACAAAATGAGATGATAGTTTAGGCATAGGGGCTAATCATTTATATAGTGTAAATTTTACTCATAAAGAACTTTTTGACCTTTTAGGCAACTACCTAGGCACACAATATTTTTTTGTGATTTTAATAAAATAAGGGAGGGTTTCTGATAAATCGGAAGTACGAGTGTGATTTGCCTTAGTAATTTGGGAGATAGTCTTATACCTTTATACAAATAGATTAATCGACACAGATATGATGAGCTTTCATACTATCACTCTTTCATAACTCAAATGATTCAAGTTCCCTTGATATATTCAACATTGATTTAACACTTCATCTAGGACTTGAATTCTTCACTTCTATCTGATGATGCTTGAGATAAATCTTCAAGATAGCCATCATTATTAGACAAATTGCTTGATTAGAAATCTTCAATGATTATATTGAACAACTCTTGACATTAGGTGTTATCCTTCAAAGATAGGCCTTTGATATCTTATATCCAAGCATCACATCTTTATTACAACATCAGATGACGACTTCACCTCATAGTGTTGTGTAATGATATAATTTAGTGAAGCTTAGGGGGAGAGACGACGACTATGCTCTTGGCCTTTCACCTTCTCAAATCCCCTTACATTAGTTCAAGCGCCCGCGTTGGGGTTCAAGTGCCTTTTACTAGATGAGTCACCCGAGTCTTCAGTCTTCCTGTCTAGGATATGCGATCATGCGTAGAGCTTTTAATGGATTAACAAAAGCTACTTAAGAGGTCACAAGAATTAAGCGCACTTCCCTATATTTTAGCTAAAATCTAAAACCAAAATCTCATATCTCATTGAAATGTTAACCTTTCTCAATTTTTATTTCAGTTTAATGTTCAACTCTTTCTTCACTCATTTTCAACTTCAAGACTATTCAAGAACTTATCTATGGAATTCTATGGATTGAAGAATCTGAGAATTCACATGTGAGTCATTCAATAGTTTATCAAATAATTTTGTATTTATGTGAAAATTTATATGTATGATTAAATTATATAAACTCTCAATACACTGGTGCCTAAAAAAATTTATAACATACATGTTCTTAAAAGAAATTATTATTTATAATATATTATTTATTTATACGTGTCTTTTTTGTTTAAAGTAAAATTTATAAATATAATAGATGATTATTTGTTGGGTCTAATATTGGCTATCTAAATATGTTGCCTCCCTTGAATACATTGCAGACAATTATGATTCTTTTATTTTAGTTGACACATGTAACAAGTCTCATTATTTCAAATTTGAATAGTCTTTGTTCTCTTCTTATTTTTGGTATTTAAATTGATGCCTATTTTTAAATGATGTATAAAACAAATCATTATATGAGAATATTTGTGGATTTTTAATGATTAATTGATATAAATGACATATTATTAAAAAAAATTGAGAGAAAATTTTAAAATATATTTAAAAAGTTGCAATGATTAAAAATGTTTTTTTTATAGAAAATGTGTAATACTTTACGATTGAAGCAATATAACCATTTATGAACAATTTAAAGGGTTGTTTCCTTTCACCAAGTGGCATGAATTTATCTATAAATAGAGATAATTTATAGACTTAAAAACATACAAAAATCATCATATTTCATGTGCGAAAAATGACATCTAAGTCATTATTTTATTTTTCTAGTGCACGAGAAAAAAAAAGGAGAGAATTTTATTCGATAAAACATCATTGATCGATATGCTTAATGTGAATGTGGATTCATGTTAAGGTTTCCAAAGTATTCTGAAGGGGATTCGCCGGTTAACCCATTTGCATCCAATTTGCCTAAATTGGTGGGAGCGAATCGAACCTAAAGCTTAATGTAAACACACATTTTGGAATATTTTTTGTGCAACTTTTATCGTATTGTTTTCACCTTCTTCTTGTCCATGCTTTGCAGCAAATTAAACCCCTAACACAAGTTCTATGAATCTTTAGGTTTAATTCTCGATGTAATTTACACTTTAATGTGGTTCGTATTAAAAGCTTCAATTTTAAAGGAGATAATAATAATTTTTTATGATGGTGAAAGGTACACAATTAATTTTTATGATTTAAGTGATTTTGAATTTATAGTTATTTTTGTTGTGGTTAATTTATGAGTGCAACTTTCGTGGAGAAATGAACAATAAACTATTTAAGTATGTGAATTGAATAATTAAGAATACTAGATATATAGCCCGTGCGTTGCACGGGTTTAATTAAAATATTTTTTAAAATATTTTATAAAATTTAAAATATCAATTTAAGTAAATATAAACATATATAAATAACTTTTTAAATGTGAAACAGTGTTTATATTTAGTATTAATTTATTATAGAAAATAAATTTTGTATATTATTTATAAATATAAAAATTATTTAAGATTTATAAATATAGTAGTTTATTGATAAACGTTAAATATTATAATGTTAAATATACTGAGTTAAATTTTTTTTGTTCAATTAGTAAAAGAGACATTTTTCAATTTTTTAAAATAAATAAAAATAATTGAAGATAATTTTTATATTATTCAATAAATTTTAAATATCATATTTTATTTTAATAGTGCTATCACATTATATTTTATTCACTTATGATTGGATATTCTTATATTATTTATATTTATCTTTTGTTATATACGATTTGTAAATAACAACTCATTTATATTATAATAATTTTTTATTACTCACTCATCCCATAATAAATAATTTTTTAAGTTTAAAAATATACTCATTCGATTATTTTTTCAATAATAAGATAATTTTTTAAGTTTTAAATATACTCATTTGATTATAATATATTAGTTGAATGTCTTTTTTTTTTAAATAAGATAAATATTTCATTTAAGTTTATTTTATTTACTATGAATTGATTTATGTTCAATAAAAAAAAGTAAAAAACTATCCAACTTATTGTATTTGTTAATAGATAATATTATTTAGTGATATTGAAATTTATTTTTTATTTTTAAATATGAGAAATTAATTTGTATTTATTAGAATTTTTATGCACACAGTTAAAAATTTCAAGCAATAATTTAAATGTCAAATCAAATGAGGATGAGAAATAAATTTTATATTATACATTGAAATAGGAAAATTGTTAATTTATTAAAATTAGAAAAATAAATAAACTTATAATGATGTAACCGTAAGTAATTGTATAAGATTCTGGATTGTAATATATTATTTTATTAGGATAAACAAATGAAATATTCATTTATATTAAAATTTTAGAGATAAACTTTAAATATATGTCTAATTGTTTTTAATTTTCATATTGAAGGGTGCACAAAAGTAAACAATGGTTTTAAATAAATTATATTTTTTAAATAAAAAATTGATATTATCTTTTATATGGTGCAATATAATAATAAATCCGTTTACTTTAATTTGAGATTATATAATTTTATTATGAGAAATATTTTATTAGAGTCGGTCTGTTTGACCAAATTTAAAACACATCCACTTATAAGTAATCATAAATTTTCCTTAATTTTATATATGATATACAAAATACATATAAATATTTTGTATATCATTGCTTTTGTGAAATATTTTATTAGAGTCAGTCATTTTGACCAAATCTAAAACACATCCACATATACAAAATTTTATATCAATCCTACAAAAGCAATGATATACAAAATTTGATTAACAACAACAAAAACTATAAATGTGTCTTTTTAACGATGACTAATCTCATAAATCATATATCCTCACATATTCAAACAATTTTTCAATTTAGAATCCTATCGTATAGTCAATTGTGACACAACCTCTTTTTTTATACAAAAATATGTGATTTCAACCAAAAAAAAAAAAATTTTAATGGTTTAAATTACTTGTAAATTAAATTTTAATGGTTTAAATTACTTGTAAGATGTAATTAAAATGATGAGTGAAAAGAAAGACAATAAAAAAATTCTTAAAATTTCATATCTTTTTTATTTTTTCGGTTAATTATAGCAAATAGAAAGTAGACCAAAATAATATAGTAGCCAAAACCTCCCTTAAAGTTTGCCAATCCAAAAAATAATAACATAATAATTGTTCAAATCACATATATATGATATAATAATATATGATATAATAAGATATGATATAATAAGAATGGAGAATGAAAAAGACATGGAAAAGAAAAATCTTCAAAATTACATTTCTTTTTTTCCTGTTCTTCTAAAATAAACTCAAACAATATATTAGCAATTTTTAAATATTTTTCTTTGATTAAAAAAAATCTTATATATGATTTTTTTTATAAAATGAATAAATATATTAAAGATAT
Source organism: Vicia villosa (assembly GCF_029867415.1). Classification (NCBI taxonomy): domain Eukaryota; kingdom Viridiplantae; phylum Streptophyta; class Magnoliopsida; order Fabales; family Fabaceae; genus Vicia; species Vicia villosa. The sequence goes on along the minus strand of NC_081185.1, from coordinate 146,054,621 downwards.
TGAAAATAAAATTATACAAACAAATATATTAAATAAACATAATTATTATTGGCATATTAGTATAATTTAACTTTATAATTTCAAATTTAGTTGATGCAATTAAAATGGTTTGAGACAAAATTACCTCTAAGATATCATTTGTCATCGATTTCTTGAACACTAAAGATGCAATTGAAACAACAATATAAAGATAAGATCAAGTTACTTTAGTTAGTATCATACAATATTAACTAATGAATAGTCAAGATAATATGAAGATTGAGAAAGATAAACAAAAGTTAAAATACAAAAAATAAAATTGCTCCTACAAAATTACTGCTAAAAAGTGATTACAAATCAAAATTAAATATTAACTAATCAATAATCAAGATAATATGAAGATTAAGAAAGATAAATACAAATAATAAATTTGAGTATTATATATTCTCAAAATGTAACTCAATTAAAAATATATTTCATTAATTAATAAATTCTATAAAATAAAAACTTATTTCACTTTTACTTCATTCTATTTAAATCATATGTTTTTTTTATTTCTTCGCTATTATAAAATTTTTTAATTTTTTTTATAGCTATGGCTCAATATTATTATTATTATTATTATTATTATTATTATTATTATTTATATTGTATCAATTTAATGAATAATATAATACATATAATAGTATAAATAAATATTTGTGTTTTGTTAATATGTTTATTGTTAATATAAATAATTTAATATTTTATTTAAAGTGACTTCCAATTGATAAAATAGAAAAATTAGTTTAAGAGTTAATAATATATATTGGTATATAATTAATTTGTGAGGATGACATATTTTCTTCATGTATTAAATTAAAAATGAGGTTTTATAAATAGGTAGAATTATGTGACGATGACACATAAGCACGGAGATATGTGAGGATGACACATAAGCAAAAGCTAGGATTTTTGTCTAGGGTTTGTCATCATGACAACCTTACATTTATATTAAGTAGATATTTGATTTATGGTGTATACTTGAATGTAAAATACATGTTAAATATTATTCTTTGGTTCTAGTAATTTATTTTAATTAATAGTGCATTATTTATGGATTGAATAATTTGGTAAAAATTCATTAAATAAATATCATGAATATGAATTTATGATGCATGTATTGGTAAACAAAAATAATGATGTAGATAAAATGTTAAAAATATCAAGGACATGTTTAAATTGTATATTAGATTGTGTAAAAATTTATTAAATTTAAAATGATTTATCTCATATTATATGTCTATCAATGAAAATATTATTTCTTGTTCATCTTGATATTTAAATTAACTTTGGTATGTTTTAGATTATTGTAAGTTGACAAATATTCATGGAGAAAAGTTATAGAAGATATTAATGATGAGAATTCATTGTTTATTTTGTATTGTGATTTTTATTTGGATATACATAGAACATTGCTAAATATGAGACATGAATTAGTCACATTAAATTTGTTATGCATATATTTGTTATGCAAGAAAATTGTTTGTTTTAAAAGAATATAAATAAATTCTATGGTGTTATATTTATATGGAGTTTTTGAATTACATGTTTAAACTCATTTCAAGAAATAAAGTTAGTCATGAAAAATTTGTATGATCATGGTTGTGAATTTCTATAAATGTTTAATGCATTAAATATGTTTTGGATATATTGTAGCGGAAGTAAAATTTCAAAGTTAAAAAAGTTTGCTAATGAAGAATGACATAAAATTTGTGTATATGAAAAAAAAAGGTTTACATAGTCAATTGGTTCCGGTAAGTTAGCGCTTTTTTTATTTTTGTCCTTGTATCTTTTATTTTTGGGAATGATCCCTCAATGTTAAAATCTTTTTGGTTTTGACCTTTAAAGTTAAAATCCGCGGTAAAATCTGAAGAAAAATTCGCAGGAAATCTGCAGATTTTTTTGCGAATTTTAGTCTTAGGGACTAAATCCAAAAGAAATTCAATATTTAAGGACTTTATCCAGGAAAAAAAGACACAGGGACGAAAACCAAAAACACGCTAACTTATAGGGACCAACAAATTATTTAACTAAAAAGTAAATAACAAAAGTGTCATGGTGATAGTTTGTCAATACTATAAAGAATATAAATTTATTTTGTATATGATAATTGTACTAAAATGACAAAAATGTCATGTGTCAATGATAGTTGATAAATACTATCAAGAGTACATAAAATAATTATATGATTAATTGAGAGATTAAATATTTAAAATTTATTAAAGTTTGAAAAATCTTGCAATTCTTTGACGAAAGGATTGACAAAGATATAATGTTTTTGGATATAATTGAATATAATGAAGACATCATTAGGGATGTGGAACAAGCCCATATCTAATTAATCATCAATAGTGACAACTCAACTCAAACTTAATTAACATTAAGTATTGAGTTCAATGATGAAAGTACACTATTAGAGTGATTGAAGTACTTGACAATAGATACATCCCAAGAGGTAAAAGTACTTGGACCATACGAATAAATGTGGTAGGATGAGGTTTTCCTCTTAATAGACATATAACATATGTTTGCTGAAATGCATAATTATGGGTGCATTTCTGATAAAGTCTACTTATATGAGAATGAAGTGGTGCCGCTTCATAGAGTTCAAGGACTTGACTCTTAAATTCTCATGAAAAGGATATGAGACATAAGGCCTTATTTAACGTGTCATATTGATAATTCAATCAATGTTATCGAGATTTTATGTGTGAGTTATGCACGCTTGTTCTAATGAATAATTGATTCAAAGCATGTCTACCGATCTATTTGGGGATGAGTGAAAACTTAACTTACCAAGTAATGGTTCAAATTGTAAGATACCGTTATCTGAAACCATGAAATTTACTAAATAACTGATTTAAATATATTTTGAAAATGGTGGGGGTTGTGAGAGAAATTTCCAAAATATATTTGGAAAGTTGCAATGGTTAAAAAAGACTTTTTAGAGATAATGTATAATGCTTTACAATTGAAACAATATAACAATTCATTAACAAAATATTTAAAAGGGTTGTTTCCCTTCACCAAATGGCATGAATTTCTCTATAAATAGAGATAATTTGCAGACTTAAAAACATACAAAAATCATCATATTTCAAGTGCAAGAAATTATATTTAAGTCATTATTTTATTTTTCTAATGTACGAGAAAAAAAAGAGAACATTATTCAGTATAACATCATTGATCGATATGCTTAATGTGAATGTACGATCCATGTTAAAGTTTCCAAAGTATCTTGAAGGAGATTCGCCGGTTAACCCATTTGCATCTTATTTGCCTAAATTGGTGGAGGCGAATCAAACATAAAGCTTAGTGTAAACACACGCTTTGGAATATATTTTGTGCAACTTTTATGGTATCGTTTTCATCTTCTTCTTATCTATATTTTGCAACAGACCTCAACACAAGTTCTAAAAAAATAACATATGATTAATTTTGAGTCTTGTGCGAAAATGTGAGGATGAAAATAAAATTGTATCATATCTTTAATATTAGATATCTTTAATATTAGGTCTAAATTAATTATATTACTCATTTTAAACTAACAAACATATGATATCTTGTATAATTAAAATATATAAAAAAGACATGCATGCAGTTTTTCTTTAGACCCTTGAAAATTTTCTATGTAAGTTAGTTATAAATTTTCTTTAGACTAATTAGTTTGTTTAAATTTCAAAATAAAAAGAGTAAAAACACTTCACGTCTGTGATGGTTTGCCAACAATGGAAATCTAGGTTTCTTTTACTTTACTGAGTCACATGGTAATTTTAATTTACTTTTTTTATACATATAACTGGTGTATGCAGATATCAAAATTAAAGGTCTTAGATTTCAAAATTTTAGACTGTTGGAGTTACATATTGATGCAGCACCTTATCCTTTTATGGAATACTGTTCAATTGTAGATGTTTTGATGGCTTCTCATCATCTTCAAAAGTTTTCTCTCAAGGTGAGTTATTTAACATTATTTTTATGTTCATCTTTATTCTTTAAAAATGACATAAATTAATCTTTTTATGAAACACTGACTCAAGTTTCAACCATAAACCTAATTTCTCCATCAAAAGCAAGGCATGATGAGACAAAATCTTTTTAACATTGAGATGAAAGGGTAAGCATCACCTACTAGCCATAATTTTCAAGAATATTTTCTCATTATCTTTGCACATTTGACCTTTTTACATGCGAGAAACTCTTAGAGTGTGTTTAAATGAGGTAATTTAAAATTTTAAAAGAATTCAAAATTCAAAGCAATTCAAATGATTCAATTGAAATCTATTTATTTTTAAATTATTTTGTTTAGATGGAGTATTAAGATGATTCATTATTAGATTTTTGGAGTCATTTTTTATAAAATTTAAATTTTTTGGACAAAATTAAAAAAATGAAAAGTATGGACCAATTTGCAATTTTAAAAAATTTGAAGGACCAAATTGTAAATTTTCAAAATTATTAAGGACCAATTTGCAAATTTTTGAAAATTTTTAGGGTCAATTTTGATATTTTGAAAAATATGAGGACCAATTTGTAAAATTTGAAAAAATAATAGTAACAATATATTCTATGGAGTATGAGAGGAATTTCAAATTCTTTAGTTTTTGGTGTCATTTCAAAATGATTAAATTTAACTTAGATAAAATACTCCATAAATTTTTATCATTTTAGCAATTCTTCATTTTTGTATCCAAAGAATAAATTTTGTGCAAATCATTTTAAATTCCCTCAAAACATTACATTACCTCATTAAAATGCTTCATCCAAACACACTCTTAGATTGTTGTTGTATACCCTGCTCACATTGACCTTCTGTCCCCATAGCTAAGAAACATTGTCCCTCAATTTATGCATGGCCTGCCTTTGCCAGTTTTAAGCTTGTAATGCATCACATACACACGCCACCGTGACAGTGACATGTATTTTACACTCGCAATGTATACTTCAATTTGATTCACTTCTAATTAATTTTTACGTGCATATAAATTGAACTAAGTGTGTTCACATATATGTTGCTGTTACCAGGAATTTTCGACCAGGGCCTGCAAAGTTTTTAGTAAAGGGCCAAGGAAGTGGAAATAGGTCGACTGAAAGAAAGCCACGTGGAAGTCGACTGCCATAGAAGTAGTCGAAAGAAAATCAACCTCAAGAATGAACAGGCTAGTCGAAGAATCAACGAAAGACTTAGTGAATTTATTTGAAGAAGTGCATGACAATACATGAATTTATTTGAATCGGAAAATAATATGGAATATTACCAATAATGTGTTACTAACTTATTTGGCCAAAACTCAATGGCAAAAGCAACATGTTATGTTAAATGTCTTTGAACTTCTTGCTCCAAATAAGTAGTTAGAAGACCAATCTTGCCTTTTGCCTTTGAGTTTCAGCTAAATAAGTCGGCAACACATTCTTGACAATCTTCCATATCATTTTCTTGTTCAAAGTAAATTCTAATCTTGTCATACACTTAAGTGCACATTCATAATTACTTATAACTTTTTGAGCATTAAATCCACATCCCCACCCATAGGCTCCCTCTTAGGCTCATTCTCACCCACATTAAACTAATTAGTATCATTGTCCTCAAAATCAACAATAAACAATGATAACATGGAACACAAATTAGAAGGCATATGAAGATCATGTTGTCGTTGCTCAATAAACCTGAGGATAATTTCAATTGTCATGTGTCAAATCCACTATTCTAAAGAATTTGATCTCACCTATTTATCTTGTGGGTTGTTTGTATCGTCTCATTTATAAGCTTTTGGTGTCACACCCCAAATTCTAGATTAATTATTTAATTGATTTAGCATGAATATATGAGTCATTGTGAAGCATGTGATATGAATGTTGTTTTGGGTGATTTTGTGAAGTATTTGGAATACACGATAATTAGATGAAAATATGATGGTCTGTGATGATCCAGGATGTTTGAGGGATTTTAGAGTATTTTAGAATTATTTAAAATAACTAGGATAATTAAGTAGAATTGTTTTAATTAGTAAAATAAAATAATATTGGTGTTAGAGATGATAAGGGTAGTATGGTAATTCTAAGAGATTAAGTGAGGGCAAGGATGGAAACACATATTAGGGGTCCAAGGGTTAGAAGAGGTAAAATACATATGGATTGAGTGTTTTGGTTTTTTCAAACGATCGTGAAAACAAAAGCATAGAGAGAATGAAGAGAAGAGAAGAGAGCACAACCTAGAACAAGAGAATTTACCGGTTGAAGGTTTAGAATCACCAAACGAGGTAAGGGTGGGGTTCTAACCTTATAAGGGGTTGTATAATGGTGGGGAATGGTAGAATTTAGGTTCTATGGATTGTATGTTAGGTTTCTATTCTTTGTTTATATGAATCCTTTGGTGTTCTTTGATTATGATGTTGTTGATACTAATTGGGTGAAATTATTCGTACTTTAAAATTTGGAGGTTTTTGCCTTCTGCTACAACGTGCAATCGATTTGCATTATGGTGCAATCAATTTGCATAATTGAATTTTGAATATTTTTGCTACTGGAACAGTGTGCAAGCGATTGCACAAGGGTACAATCGATTTGCATCGATTAATTTTTAGAGTTTTTGTTTCTGCTACAGCATACAATCGATTTGCATGTTGGAGCAATCGATTTGCACTGCTAATTTTTGTGAAAATACGTTACTAGACAGAGTGTAAATTGATTTGCATTATGGTGCAATTGATTGCTCACTGTTTGGCAGCATTTTTGAAAATCTTTGAAATTGCATAACTTTTGACTCGGGTGTCCGATTTATGCGCCGTTTGGACCGTTAGAAAGCTAAAACTATTTTCTAAATTATGAAAACCAGTTTGACATCAATAAATTAGTGTTTTATGGGTGGGGGCACGAATTGTGTGATTATTGTGTATATATATATATATATATATATATTATACTTGAAGAGTTGTGATTGTTAATGACGTGGTGATTAAATGACATACGAAGATGAGCTGCCAGTTGTTTACATAGTACGACCAACTGCTTTTAGTCGAATTGGAAGTGATGTGATTATTCCTTGTGTTGCACTGTTATGTTGTCACATTTAGACGTCACATACTTTGCATTTGATGATGACGTAGCCTGGATTGGCAAAGTGACGTGAGCTTCGGCTTGATTATGCCTCAATTTGCAAAGTGATGTGGGTTGATTCCCTGGGTACCACATGCATATTAGGAAGTTGGTTGTATTGCATTATCATTACTATTAATATTGATTTTCTGATTGTAATTCTTGGTTTGAACGTATATGTGATTGTATATTGTAATGTTTTATGACGAATGAAACAAATGAATGAGATAACATAGAGTATGATCTTGTGAACTTGTATTTCGATCTGCTCATTATTATACTTCCGTTTATAATGTTATGATATCTCACCCCTTCTGTTTGAATGTTACCTTTATATTGGTAACGTGCAGATAATCCGGAGTAGCTTGAAGTGACGTTTAGCTGAGGAATCGCCTTGCTTTGCGTAATTGGGCCGGTGTCGCTCTGATACGTAACACTTGGGGGTTTCGCGTTTAGTTTGATGTTTTAAGAGTAAAACTTTATAAAACTCCATTGCTGAATTTTCTATTAGAACTTATGTTGTTATTTGGTTTGAAGACGATATCGTCGATTTATGTTTTAAGTGTGATGCTGAAAAATTGTGAATGATTCGTACTATTATTTTCTGCTGCAATTAAAAGAAAAGAATTTCAGACATGATGAGTTTGTGTCATGTGTTGTGTATCTACTTTATGAGCTTTTGTGTAATTATGAAGGTAGCATCCTAATGTTTTTAAAATACGTTTTGTTTTACTATTATTTTCCTATATTTTTGTGGGGCGATTTAGGGTTGCGGCTAGATCGAAAGTGGTTATTAAGAGGTTGGTTTCTCCTTCTCAAACGACATTCGTTAAAGGGAGGAAAATGGTGGATGGTGTTGGATTATGCTAAAATATTCAAGAAAGGATGTTTAGTGGTGAAGGTGGACTTTGAAAAGGCTTTTGATTGTGTGTTTTGGGATTACTTGCGATACATTCTTTCTAGAATGGGTTTTGGTCTTAAGTGGTTGTCTTAGATGGAAGCGACAATATTTTCTAGTTCGTTATCGATTTTGGTGAATGGTAGTCCTACGAGTGATTTCATGGCATCTAGAGGGCTTAAACAAGGTGACTCGTTGTCTCCATTTTTATTCTTACTAGTGGCGGAGGGGTTGGCGGGGTTAATGAGGAATGCATGTGAGTTTGGGAGGTTTAGAGGTTTTCATCTCAACGATCTTATTCACTTTGAAATGTTACAATTTGCGGATGCTACAGTGCTTATCTGTGACTGTTCGTGGTTGAATTTGTGGTGCATTAGAGTAATTCTTTGAGGTTTTGAGTTGGAATTTGGTTTATGTATTAATTTGTGTAAGAGTAGTATCTTTGGTTTGAATTTTAAGGACTCCTTTCTTGATGCCGCTTCAGGTTTTTTGACTTCCGAAGTCGAAAAATTATCGTTTCTCTTTCTCGGTATTTTGGTGGGGGCTAACCATAGACGCAAAGCCACTTGGTTTTTAGTGATTGCAAAATTGACGAGTAGGCTATTTTCATGGAGGGGGAAGAACCTTTCTTTGAGCGGCAAGGTAACGCTCTTGAATTCTACTCTTAATAACATTTCCATCTTTATGCTTTTCTTTTTCAAAGCGCCTTTATGCATTTTGGAGGAGATTATGAGTATTCAAAGAAACTTTTTATAGGGGAATGGTGATGGTAAGAGAAAGATGTATTGGGTTACTTGGGATAAGGTGTGTTTGTCTAAAGAGGAGGGTGGTTTGGGAGTTAAAAGTTCGGTGGATTTTAATCTTTCATTGATGGGTAAATGGGGGTGTCGGTTGTTGTCGGATAAAGAAGTTTTATGGTCTAATCTCATTAAGTTTAGATATGGGAGTTGTTTAGTCAATATTTTTGGGGGAGAGGTTCACCATAAAGTTTTTGAAATCATCGCTTAGGCGGAGGGATGTGTTTGGAGTGTGCAATCTTCAGATGGGAGAGGAGGCTTGGTTTCACAAGATCATTTCTTGTAAATTAGAGAATGGGGCGGAGATTAATTTTTGGGATCATTGTTGGTTGGGCCCGAGGCCTTTGAAGGAGCTTTTTTCAAACGTTTATGAAGTTTGTGAGTCGTGTAGGAGTAAGATGGGTAAGGCGGGGTTTTGGTAAGACGGTGTTTAGCAATATTTCTATCAATATTTAAATTTTATATCAAATTAAGTAAATATAATATACTCAAAACAAAAAAAGAAATTGATACACCTGGGAAAACAAATAAAAACTGCACATTTGAGAGAAAGACGAACCTTTAAGCATATAAATATTTTCGATATGTAAGTGGTGGCAAACAACTTGAAGAAGTCTATGGAAAGTTTGTCCATTCATCAAAAGCTAAAAAAAAAATTTAAGCAAAATTTTTTTAAAATTATTTTTATAATAAAAATGGACTAATTAGAGTACAAGGGGTACCTTTTCTCGATACAAGAAACATTACAAATTTAAGAAGTCTCTAGGACTTTTACATCAGTCATAGTATCTAACAACACTCTATTCTTTACTCCAATTACAACCACAACCACGAGATCAGTTCAATGTTCGACACAATATCATCAGCAAAACTAATTATGTTATTAAACACATATAATGTTGTTTCTCATGAACCATAAGCTAAGCACCACACAGTGTCCATCCAAATCACACCAACATTAGATTTTCTAACTTTGCAATACTGTAAAAAAAATATGGAAATGATTTCTACCGTCCTCATTCTTCTCCTCCTCCATATCTAACCAATGGAAAATCTTTTCCCATACCTTTAGCCCTACTCTACATTGAAAGAACAGATGAGCTAAAGTTTCTCGATCTTCCAAATAGCAAGCATGTACCTTATCATGAATTTCATGCAGAATCCCTCTCCTTGAAAGTTGATCTCTGGTTGGAATTCTATTAAGCAACATCCTCCATACAAAAATCTTTATCTTTGAAGGAACCTATGTATTCCAAATTCGTCTCACATCTCCTATAGTTTCTTTCTCCCACTCATCTTCCTTCTCTACCAATAGAACTTATCTACTACATCTGGCTTCAGTTCAACTCCCTTCAGAATTTCTACTAGTTGTAATCTCTACTCTCTAACCTCTACATTTTTATCACTCACTTCAATGTGGACAAACATATTCCAAACTCCATCAAGCCAATCTTCCATATCACTAATCAAGCCATTTGGTTTGGCAGTCGCCTGGAACAAACAGGTAAAGTAAAGATCAAAGGCTTACTACCTAACCATCTATACTTTCAAAAAAATATCCTACTTCCTGCACCTACTTTGCTTTAAATATTTGTAATAAACCAATCATCTTGAGCTTGATTTTTCCTAATAATTTATTGAATGTCAATCAACTAATTTGGTGCCTTTCTGTAAGTATCAGATATGCCTAAGAGGGGGGGGGGGTGAATTAGGTACTTTATAACTTTTTCTGTTTTATGGTGTAAAGTGATTATTTTTCTGGTTTATGGTGATGTTACTAAAAATGTAAAGTGCAGAAAAATAAATGACACAAGGATATATCCTGGTTCCCCTCACAAACCGAGAGTACTCCAGTCCCCTTACGCAGTAAGAGATTTCAATATAATTGGTATCTTGTACAAGCCTAACCAAACACCAAGAACAATCCTCTTGGACCAAGAACAATCCTCTTGGATTTTTCACTAAGACCACTTATGAGAACAATCCTCTCAAAGTGTCTAACTTGTTTCCAACAATCCTGGATAACAAGAATACAACAAGTATTTTGATTTTGTATAAGATTTTGAATAGTAGAACAATGTATCAATCTCTTGATTGATCTTCCCTTCCAATGATAATAATTCACAATTCTTTAAAGTAATAGATTGCTCAAGTATTTTCTAGTTTGGATGATATGAAAGTGTGTAGAAAATATCTTGAAAATGATTGAAGAATAACAATGTGAAATTCTGAAAATTTCTAAGAGTTTTTTTTTGATTGGAAGAGGTGAAGAATGAATTTGAAATTTTGAGTATATATAGATGTTCATAACACCTCTTGAAATATCACAAGTTTCTGTATTTTAATCATGAACCATTGCCAAGATTAAAGGAAAGGTTTTAATGAAAAGGTGTTTGAGAAGGTGTAATGAAAAGATGCTGTTTTTCAAAAACGTTCAGCAAGCAATCGATTGCACCTTTGTGCAAATCGATTGCACAACTTCTAACAGTCAAAAAAATTCAAAAAACCTTCAGTGCAAATCGATTGCTATATTGTGCAAATCGATTTACACAAGCAAAAACAGAAGCGCATAAAAAAAACCTTCAGCAAGCAATCGATTTACAGTAAGTGTAAATCGATTTACACTTAGTAAAAATGCAGTTTTTGTTTATGAAACTTGAGATTTAAGAAGGAGTATGCTATGCAATTTTGTGGTTTGATTTTTGAGCATCTAAGACTTTAAGTAATTGATAATTATGATTATACCTATTCCAAAGAATCCATAGCTTGAATCAAAGTCTTTACACATGGTGCTTTATCTTGAATATCATCTTTTCCTTCTTGTCATGTATGATTTGTCTTCATCAAAACAAAAGATCTTCCATTGAGAATCTTGATTTCACATTCTCCCCCTTTTTGATGATGACAAATAATTTTTACTAATGCATTGTTATTTCCGGAAAGCTTCTCCTTTAAGATATATAACTCCCCCTCAATATGTGAATCTAGGAGTATTTTGTCTTGAATGATTTTGAGATGAAAATTTTGAATTTTGTACCTTTAAACAAAACAACAAGGAAATACAAGCATATAGGTGTAACTTCCTTCTCCCCCTTTGACATTATCAAAAAGAAGGGAAAGATGGAAAAAAATACATGAAAATATAAGAGATATATAGAACACCAAACATTCATTCATTAAAGAAAATAAGCATAACAAGGATAAGTCATAATACTAAGAGTGCAAAATAAAGTAGCTATGGTACTAAGTACCTTACAAGAACATAACATAAAAGACCATAATTTTAAAAGACATAACATAAAGAACCATAAGACATAACATAAAAGACCATAAGACATAACATAGATAGGCTTTAAGGTTGGTCCATGTTGTTGTTGTTGAAATCAAAAGGGCCTTGGTTGAAGAAATCTTGTTGAATAGGTGGTTCGGTATATCGTGGAGGAGGTGCAGCCGGGTTGGTTGGATCATAAGGAGGGATATAAAGATGTGAATAGAGATAAGAAAATTGTTGGTTCACATCATGGCGAAACTCATTAATCCGATTTGTGGTAGATTCATTGATTGAGTTCCATTGGTTGTTGATGGAGGTGTTAAGGTTAGCAAATTGTGAAGTCATGAAATCATAGAGTTCTTGGTTGCTTGGACCGTTTGAATCATGTGAGGGACGAGCATCTTCTTCACCACCTTCAACCTCTTGCTCATTTCCTTCATTCTCTACGACATCTTCACCAATGTAAGTGATAGTTTTTGTGGCCGGATTATATAAAACACCCATCCGCGCATCAACATTCTTAATAGTAATTTTATTACTATTTGAATCCATAAGACAAACTTCATATCCATCAAAATCTATCTCAAAGAATTCCAAGATCCGAGTAATAAACCAAGCATATGGTAGGAATTTAGACTTATGATTGAATTTCAACATATGAACCATAATTAAACGAGCCCAATTAACCTCAATGTTGTTCTTTCTTGCATACAAGAGTTGCATTTCAAGCTCCGTAACAGTGCAATGATTTCCAGCCCTAGGAAACATGATATAGACCATAAAGTAGTGAAACAACCTATCATCTATATAGAAAATTCCAGCAGACCATGAACCTCTTGATGGTTCAACACCACCTAGTCCCTTAACTCTCTTAGCATGAAATTCTTGTTCAGTCATCCTTCCTATACTATAGTAGAAATTTCTTTTATTAAAATCAGCCCATGCTTCATCCTCCGGGTCATAGAGAGAGCTACCACTACTAGGGATATTCAAAATACGACCAAGTAATTTGAAGGTTAAACAAATTCTTTTTCCAGCAACATAAGAAATAAGTTTTCCTTTATCCATATGCATATTACAAAAGAACATTCTCACTAATTCCGGATAGTATGGTCCAAATGAAGATATGACCGGTTCCAAACCATAAGAGGCCAAGGTATTTTGAAAAGAAAAGCATTCTTGAGGAAAGGTAGAGAGAATACCATATTTTGGAGTTTGAACATTCTTGCTTGAAAAGAACTTTGTATACCTTTCCTCTTGTTCAATGGTGAGATATTGGAGTAAAGGATTCACCATGGATGATGAAGAAGCTTTGCCCTTGCCCTTACTTTGGTCTGAAACTTTTCTCTTTTGTCTTGAAGCCATGGATGAGAGGATTTTCGTTTTAGGGTTGCTTTGAGTGAGAGAGTGAATTTTTGACAAAGTGTAGTGTTAGGTTTAAGAGAAGGAATTTTATATAATTGATTTGGTCAAGATAGATTTTAATGAGATAAGATAGGGAAGGGAGAGTGATAATTGGGTATTAAAAATGGTCAAGGATAGGTGGAAGAGTTGGTGGAAGAGTGGGTTGAAGAGAATTAAAAATTCTGACCAAAATTAAAAGCAACATAAAAGCAAAATAATGACAAAACGTAACAGGTGCAATCGATTTGCACAAAGGTGCAATCGATTTGCATACCATCAGAAAGTGCAAAAATAAAAGACAAACAGCAACCAATCGATTTGCACAAGGGTGCAATCGATTTGCACAAGGGTGCAATCGATTTGCATAGCACCAGAAAGCGTAAAAAATCAAAACAAACAGCAACCAATCGATTTGCACAAGGGTGCAATCGATTTGCATAGCATAAAAATTAGAACAGACCTTACTGTTTCAGTATGCAATCGATTTGCATATGTTTCCAATCGATTTGTTCATAAAGAAATTGTAAAAAAACATAAATAAAACATGTTTTTTGACACACATGAATGATTAGAAGTGTGTACCTTTGATTTATGGCAATGAAGAACATATTTAAATATCACTTTCATCTAAAATTCCAAGCTCTCGTCGAATTTTATAAAACGATTCTTTTGGAAGAGGCTTGGTGAAGATATCTGCAAGTTGATTATGAGTATCTACAAAAGTGACTTCAACATCTCCTTTAAGCACATGATCGCGAAGAAAATGATGTCGAATGTCTATGTGTTTGGTTCTTGAATGCATGACCGGATTCTTTGTAATATTTATAGCACTTGTATTGTCACATCGAAGAGGAATGCATCCGAGATCAAGTCCGTAGTCACGAAGTTGTTGCTTAAGCCAAAGAATTTGTGCACAACAACTACCCGCTGCTATGTATTCCGCTTCGGCCATGCTAAGAGCAACACATGCTTGCTTTTTACAAGCCCATGATACTAATGCATTTCCAAGAATGTGACAAGTGCCACTTGTGCTTTTACGATCAGTTTTACATCCTGCATAATCCGCGTCAGAATAACCAATTAAATTGCAAACACTACCTTTAGGATACCATAAGCCAACGTTGGTTGTTCCTTTGAGATATTTCATGATCCTTTTAACCGCCATAAGATGTGAATCCTTTGGATTTGCTTGAAAGCGAGCACAAAGACAAACACTAAACATTATGTCAGGACGGCTTGCCGTCAAATATAATAAAGAACCAATCATACCTCGATACTTAGTAATATCAATTGGAGTACCGGATTCATCTTGATCAACATATGTACCGGAGCCCATTGGAGTATTCATTGCTTTACAATTATCCATATCAAACTTCTTCAATAATTCTTTACAGTATTTGGATTGATTGATAAAGATTCCATCTTTGAGTTGCTTAATTTGTAGTCCAAGAAAGTAGTTCATCTTTCCCATCATAGACATCTCGAATTCTCCTTGCATCATTAATGAGAATTCCTCACACATTTCTTTGTTAGTCGATCCAAAAATGATATCATCAACATAGACTTGAACCAATAAAGTGTTACTCTTGATTTTCTTAATGAACAAAGTTTTATCAACCTTACCCTTTTCGAAACCCTTTTCACACAAAAAATTGCTAAGTCTATCATACCATGCTCTTGGTGCTTGCTTTAAGCCATAAAGAGCCTTTCTCAACTTAAAGACATGTGTAGGATTCTTGAAGTTTTCAAATCTCGGGGGTTGTTTGACATAGACTTCTTCATTGATGTAGCCATTCAAGAATGCGCTCTTGACGTCCATTTGATAAAGCTGAAAATTTAATGAACATGCATAAGCAAGTAAAAGACGAATAGCTTCTAACCTTGCAACCGGAGCAAATGTTTCTTCAAAGTCGATTCCTTCTTCTTGATTGTAACCTTGGGCCACCAATCTTGCTTTGTTTCGAACAATTATACCATTCTCATCAAGTTTGTTCTTAAACACCCATCGAGTACCTATGATGTGTTTATTACTTGGTCTAGGCACAAGTTCCTAAACTTGATTTCTCTCGAATTGATTTAATTCTTCTTGCATTGCATTTATCCATTGATCGTCTCCTAAGGCTTCATCAACTTTGGAAGGTTCAATTTGAGAAACAAAAGCCATGTGTAAGCAAGCATCTTTGAGATTTAATCTTGTTGCAACTCCTTGACTAATATCACCAATAACTTTATCAATAGGATGATCTCTATGAGTTCTCCATTCTTTTGGTAGATCATTGGTGTTTGATTCTTGTTGTACATTTTCTTGTTGAACACTTTCTTGTTGTACTTCCGGTACCTTCACAATTATATCATTTGAAAGTTCTTCCGGTGCCTTCACAATTGTATCATTTGAAAGTTCTTCCGGGGGTAAATCTAAAGGATCATCATCATCACAAGCAACTATTTCCTCTTTGGAAGTGTTAGTCTCATCAAAAGATACATGCATGGACTCTTCAATAGTTAAAGTTCTTTTATTATAAATTCTATATGCTTTACTAGAAAGAGAATAACCAAGAAATATACCTTCGTCGGATTTCTCATCAAACTTACCAAGATTGTCTTTGTCATTGTTTAGAACAAAGCACTTGCATCCAAAAATGTGAAAGTGAGCAATGTTTGGCTTTCTTCCTTTGAAGAGTTCATATGGAGTCTTCTTTAAGATAGGTCTAATGATTACTCGATTTCCAACATAACATGCCGTACTAACCGCATCCGCCCAAAAATATTTAGGAAGATTTGCATCACTAAGCATTGTTCTTGCAAGTTCCACTAGAAACCTATTTTTCCTTTCGACTACTCCATTTTGTTGTGGAGTTCTTGGTGCTGAAAAATTATGAGAGATACCATGTTCTTCACAAAATTCTTCAAACGATGCATTTTGAAACTCTCCACCATGATCACTTCTTATGGATACAATCTTTAATGATTTTTCATTTTGGATTTGTTTTGCATACTTCTTAAAGGCTCTAAAAGCATCACTTTTCTGCACAAGAAACAAAGTCCAAGAATATCTAGAATAATCATCAACAATAACTAAAGCGTATACATTACCTCCGAAGCTTCTTGTCCTTGATGGACCAAATAGATCCATATGCAACAATTGAAGTGGTCTTGTTGTAGTCACCACATTCTTTGGTTTAAAAGATGATTTGGTTTGCTTTCCCTTTTGACATGCATCACATAGTTTATCTTTGACAAACTTTATCTTAGGTAAGCCAATAACAAGATCATGTTTGGTTAACTTATTTAAATGATCCATATGAATATGGGCTGCTCTTTTATGCCATAACCATGATTCATTATTGTTTACCAAAAGACATTTTACTTTCAAAGATAAATCATTTAAAGAAATCATAAAAATGTTATTAATTCTTGTACCTTTGAGTTTTACCTCATTGGTGACTTCATCGATGATCAAACATTCTTCCTTAGTGAATTTGATCTTGAAGCCTTTGTCACAAAGTTGGCTAATGCTTAGAAGATTATGCTTTAGTCCTTCAACATAAAGAACATCTTCAATGGATGTGAAAGGTGGTGCACCAACTTTGCCTTTGCCAAGAATTCTTCCCTTATTGTTGTCTTCATAAGTGACAAAACCCTTAGCCTTTAACCTTAGATCTGAAAATTGGTTTAAGTCACCCGTCATATGCTTTGAACAACCACTATCTAGATACCATAGGTTTGAAGTGGTCTTCAAGCATGCCTACAAAACAAATTAAGTTTTATTAGGTACCCAAGTGGCTTTGGGTCCATCATAGTTAGTTCCTTTCTTCACCCATACATAATGTCCACTAGGAACACTAAAGTTCCTTACATAACAAGCATTGGGTGTGTGACCAATAATACCACAATAAAAACAAGTAGGTTCAAAGTTACTTCTATATCTAGGAGGATAAGATTTCTTCTTAACAAAGTTCTTCCTTTTAGGATAATGTTGCATTACTATAGGCTTGATCACTTTCTCTTGAATTGGTTGGTTACTAGCCTTGACAAAGATAGTCTTGTTGGATCTTGGTTTATCAAATTTAGAGAAACCAAGTCCGCTCTTATCATTGGAGTATCTTTGTGTGCTAAGAACATTTTCCAATCCAATTTGCCCTTTTTCATATCTTTCTAAAACACGTTTTAATTGGACAATTTGGAAGGAAAGTGATTCACAATTCTTGCATGCAACATTATCTTCTTGAACACTAATCATTTTTTCTTTGTCATCTTTATGTTCTACTTCAATTATCTTAACTTTCTCTTCTAAAGATGATATTATTTTCTTTTGAGATGAGATAGTTTTATAGAGAATTTTGCATTCTTTTAATAATTCATCAATTGCACCTTGTGCACCATTATCAAAAAGAGAATCATCATAACTAACCTCGCCTTCTTCATCGTCGGAGTGGTGTGATGCCATTAGTGCTAGGTTTGCACTTTCGTCACTATCGGAGTCCGATGAGGAACTTACTTCATTATCTTCCCATGCTATGTAGGCCTTTTTATTTTTGAACTCCCTTTTGCCTTTGAATCCATTCTTCTTTGAAAGCTTTGGACATTCCGGCTTTATGTGTCCTTGTTTCCCACATTCATAGCATGTAACTTCTTGTGATGAAGTGGATGCTTCTTTATCTTTATGCTTTGAGAATTTCTTTCTTTTGACATAGTTAGTATTATCAATATTATTTTTATTACCAAAAAATTTGCCTAACCTTTTTACAAGAAGCAAGAAGTTTTCATCTTCATCCGATGTATCTTTCATTTTGCTTTCTTTTGAATCTACTTTTAATGCAATGCCTTTGGATTTCTTCTCTAAGTTCTCATGCTTTTCCAATCTTCCAAGTTCTGTCTCATATTCTTGAAGTTTTCCAAATAGTGTTGCGGAAGTAAGTCTTGATAAATTCTTCTTTTCGGATATCGCCGTCACTTTTGGTTGCCACTCCCTTGTCAAAGATCTGAGCACTTTAAGATTAAGTTCTTCGGTAGTAAGAGTCTTACCAAGTGCCTTCAAGTGATTTGTCAAATGTACGAATCGTTTTTGCAAATCGAGAATAGTTTCTCCGGGCTTCATTCTAAACAGTTCGTACTCTTGGCTTAAAGTATTCAACCTTGATCTTTTAACTTCAGCGGTACCTTCATGAGTTTCTACAAGAGTATCCCAAATTTCCTTTGATGTTGTACATGTTGATACTCGGAAGAATTCATCCATATTAAGAGCACCATGAAGAAGACTGGTCGCCTTTTTGTCAGCAAGAACCCTTTTTCTATCATTATCATCCCATGACGCTTTAGGTTTCTCCGATCCAACACCATTAACGACCGTTGTAGGAACATGAGGACCTTGTAGGACAGCCTCCCAAACTTCTTCTCCTTGTGCTTCTAGATGAGCCTTCATTTGGATTTTCCAAAAGTCAAAATATTCACCACAAAACAATGGAGGCTTGTTGTTAGAACCACCATCTTTGAAAACCGGTCTTTGATTTGCGGAAGCCATTCTGGATCTTTAGGAACAAGTTACCTATAACTTGCTCTGATGCCAAATGTAAGTATCAGATATGCCTAAGAGGGGGGGGGGGGTGAATTAGGTACTTTATAACTTTTTCTGTTTTATGGTGTAAAGTGATTATTTTTCTGGTTTATGGTGATGTTACTAAAAATGTAAAGTGCAGAAAAATAAATGACACAAGGATATATCCTGGTTCCCCTCACAAACCGAGAGTACTCCAGTCCCCTTACGCAGTAAGAGATTTCAATATAATTGGTATCTTGTACAAGCCTAACCAAACACCAAGAACAATCCTCTTAGACCAAGAACAATCCTCTTGGATTTTTCACTAAGACCACTTATGAGAACAATCCTCTCAAAGTGTCTAACTTGTTTCCAACAATCCTGGATAACAAGAATACAACAAGTATTTTGATTTTGTATAAGATTTTGAATAGTAGAACAATGTATCAATCTCTTGATTGATCTTCCCTTCCAATGATAATAATTCACAATTCTTTAAAGTAATAGATTGCTCAAGTATTTTCTAGTTTGGATGATATGAAAGTGTATAGAAAATATCTTGAAAATGATTGAAGAATAACAATGTGAAATTCTGAAAATTTCTAAGAGTTTTTTTTTTTGATTGGAAGAGGTGAAGAATGAATTTGAAATTTTGAGTATATATAGATGTTCATAACACCTCTTGAAATATCACAAGTTTCTGTATTTTAATCATGAACCATTGCCAAGATTAAAGGAAAGGTTTTAATGAAAAGGTGTTTGAGAAGGTGTAATGAAAAGATGTTGTTTTTCAAAAACGTTCAGCAAGCAATCGATTGCACCTTTGTGCAAATCGATTGCACAACTTCTAACAGTCAAAAAAATTCAAAAAACCTTCAGTGCAAATCGATTGCTATATTGTGCAAATCGATTTACACAAGCAAAAACAGAAGCGCATAAAAAAAACCTTCAGCAAGCAATCGATTTACAGTAAGTGTAAATCGATTTACACTTAGTAAAAATGCAGTTTTTGTTTATGAAACTTGAGATTTAAGAAGGAGTATGCTATGCAATTTTGTGGTTTGATTTTTGAGCATCTAAGACTTTAAGTAATTGATAATTATGATTATACCTATTCCAAAGAATCCATAGCTTGAATCAAAGTCTTTACACATGGTGCTTTATCTTGAATATCATCTTTTCCTTCTTGTCATGTATGATTTGTCTTCATCAAAACAAAAGATCTTCCATTGAGAATCTTGATTTCACACTTTCTATTTCCTCTCGGTCCATTACCTCAAAGAATGTACTTTTAAAGGTTTCCATACTTAAACGTTAGAATATCCCTCCAAATTGCCTCATCTTCTAGCAACATCATCCATTTCCACTTGAAAACTAAATCAAGGTTAAAAGATTATATGTTCCTTACTTCCAAGCCACCAGCCTCTTTTGGTTGAAAATATTACTACATTTTATCCAATTGATTCCTCTCTTGTCTTCATTACCATGGATACGAAATATGTTGTCAATTTGGATAATTTCCTTGATGATCTTCTTAGGAGCTTTATAGAAAGACATGAAATAGAAAGGTAAGCTTGGAAAGACATAATTATTCAATGTTACACTTCCTCCTAGTGATAGCCAATTATCTATCCAAGACGAGAGCTTCTTATTCATGCTATCGACCATAGGTCTCCAAGTTTCACACCTTCTTGGATTAGACCCTATAGGAATGCCGAAAAACATGAAAGGTATAGACTCTACACAACAAGATAAGAATTGAGATGTTGCCTCCAAGAAATTCTCCTCTATATGAATTTCAAAAAGCTTGCTCTTGAAGAAGTTCACTTTTAACCCTGACACCAATTCAAAACCCCTTAGAGTTGCAGTCAAACTCAAAAAATTCTCCCAACTACCTTTCCGAATTATAAGTGTGTCATCTACAAATTAGAGAATCTTATGCTCAGTGTGATCATCTATTTGGAACCTTGCAACAACTTCTAACCAAACTGCTTTATTGATTAGGAAAGCCAAACCTTCTACTGCTATGGAAAACATAAAAGTGGATAGAGGATCCCTTTGTCTTAAGCCTCTCTTAACCTTGCAATCATTTGTTGGGCTCCCATTTACTAAGATTGACGTGCTACCAATGAAGATGCATGCTTCCATCTACTTCATCCATCTAACTTCACAATCAATACTTATAAGAATAAACATGAGGTCATTCCAACTCACACAGTCGTGAGGTTGTTCAAAATCAATTATCAAAAGCATACACTGCTTCTTCTCTTTGTTTGCTAAATCTATTATATCATTAAGCACTAGAACACCATCTAACATTTGTCATCCCGTAACAAAAGATATTGTGATTCATAAACCACCCTACTAAGAATGCTTTTTAGTCTTGCAACGAACCATTTTGAGAGAATTTCATAGAAACAACCAACAGAGAATTTAGGCTTATATTCATCTAACTCTTGAGGGCTCAGAATCTTTGGGACAAGAGCAATAAAATAATTTGTTATAGACTTTTGCATCTTAGCATTCAAATGGAAAATTAGTAAACAGTTCAAAATATCTTCTTGTGTAATTCATTTAACTTTTAACCTTTAGGTCATTAGTTAAACTACATTCATAGTTTTCTCTTACTTAAAAGTGCTTTTGGGCTTATAGACTATCATATAAAATTAAATGAGAGCTTCTATAGAATTATAAAAGTAAAATATATTTTTAACTCAGAGGAGATGTTATTTTAAAAACTCATAGTTATTGCAATATTATTTTAATATTTTATATATTATATTACCTTTTCTAAAAATGTTTATTTAGATGTTTTAGATATGGTTTGTATCAATTGCTTAATGGATTTCTATTTCTCTAAAAAGTTACTGAGATACTTCTTGGAGGTAGTTCTGCATTAGTTGTGAGGAAATTGGAAACTGGACACACTCATTAGATACTTAATTTTAGAAACTCTCAAAAAAATAATACATGGCCAAGGCCAAATATGGTTGTGAATAGAAATAAGGGGGATGTTTAACGTTGGAGTGAAATATGTCATCATAGATGTACTAATAGAGCACTTTTAAGAGTCAACTATAGGATGTACATATAACAAGTTCTTGTGATAGGTAATGTTGAATGTTGCATTGAGCTTGTTTTTAGGAATTAGAGTTGGTTTGTGCTGCTAGTTAATATATCTAGTAGGAATCTTAAACCATTATTTAGTTTTATTTGGTTTGATGAGTTTCCTAACTATGCTTAATTGGAAAATAATTAAATTTCAATTTGTCTAACCTAATATTATTGTCAGTTCTCTAGATTTAGGATAGGCATTAGTTTT
This sequence comes from Vicia villosa, assembly GCF_029867415.1. Lineage (NCBI taxonomy): Eukaryota > Viridiplantae > Streptophyta > Magnoliopsida > Fabales > Fabaceae > Vicia > Vicia villosa. The sequence goes on along the minus strand of NC_081185.1, from coordinate 146,032,277 downwards.
AGTAAAACAAATATAGTAACATTGTGATAAATAGGATGTGTTATCTTGGTTAAAAGCATAGGTTGAACAAGATGTCCTATGAAGAAACATGTTGAGTTAAGATGTTCTATCAACTAAAGCAACATGTCAGACAAGATGTCTTATGCAGAAGCTATTCGACATCGTGATTGTTTTGGACTGGGTTGTTAGATAGGTTCAAGATTTAAATGATTCAGAATATTCTGGGAATATTATGCTATCCTATGTAGAGCTGACTGTTAGGTCTGGAAGATTCGAGTCTAAATCAAGAAGAATATTCACTTTCTAATTATGGAGATAATTTAGGAAGATTTGATTAAACACCTATCTTTGTGCAGAAGTTTTCTGCTGATTTGTAGCAGCCAATAAGCTGTGATTAAAAGCCCAAATCCAGTTGGGAAAAAGGTTATAAATAGAAGCATTGTAACCTAGGAAAAAATACTAGTCGAAGATGTAAAAGTTTAAATTATTAAGGTTGAGTCTGTAAGCCACTCTCTTGAAGAGTTGGTATGTGCGAGCCTCTCGAATATCATGTTGATATGAGAGTAGGACTGATGTTTAGTGTTGTAATTCTCTATTGTTCATTCTCAAGCTTTTAAGCATAGAATGTTTATTATTATTGGAGGAAGCTTTTAATACACTCTAAGTATAGTTCTTAGTCAATAGTCTTGGCTAGGTATTGTTTTGGAAGTGTGTCTTCCTGTTTTATATATCGAAAGTTTAACATCAAAAGCCTGCGGGATTGATACAACTGTTAGAAGTTTCGGAATGGAAGTGGGATAGTATTTCTATGGACTTTGTGACGGGATTACCTAATACTTCAAGAGGACATGATTCTATTTGGGTGATTGTTGATAGGCTTATGAAGTCGGCTCATTTTATTCCTATTAACATCACATGCCTAGTGTCGAAGTAGGTGGAGATTTATACCGGTGTGATTGTTAGGCTGCATGGCATTCCTTTGTGTATCGTGCCGGATAGAGATCCGAGTTTCACATCTGATTTTTGGAAGAGTTTGCAAGAGGCGTTGGGTTCTAAGTTGAGACTAAGTTCGGCGTATCACCTCAGACGGATGGTCAGACGAAGAGGGATATTCAATCATTGGAGGATCTGTTAAGAGCATGTGTTCTTGAGCAGGGCGGTTCGTGGAATACTTACCTTCCATTGATTGGGTTCACATATAATAATAGTTACCATTCTAGTATCAGAATGGCACCCTTTGAGGCATTGTACGATCGGAGATGTAGGACTCCTCTGTGTTGGCATGAATTTGGAGAAAGTGTGGTGCTTGGACCAGAAATTGTCTGATAAACTATCGAGAAGGTGAGGTTGATTCGGGAAAAGATGAAAGCTTCACAAAGTAGACAAAAGAGTTATCATGATAAGCGAAGGAAGGATTTGGAATTTCAAGCGGGTGACCATGTATTTTTTAGAGTTACACCTGTGACTGGTGTTGGGCGAGCATTGAAGTCTAAGAAGCTCACTCCTCGTTTTATTGGTCGGTATCAGATATTGGACAAAGTTGGAAATGTGGCGTATAGAATAGCGTTACCGCCTAATCTTTCGATTTTGCATGGTGTGTTCCATGTATCACAACTCCGGAAGTATGTTTTCCATCCGTCGCATGTGATTCATATGGATGATGTGCAAGTACGGGATAATCTCATGGTGAAGACGATGCCGGTATGAATTGAGGATCGTGAAACAAAGACGTTCAGATGCAAGGATATTTCGTTGGTGAAAGTGGTTTGGACGGGAGCTGCTGGAGAAAGCATGACTTGGGAGTTGGAAAGCAGGATGCGGGAATCCTATCCCGAGTTGTTTGGATCAGGTAAATTTTTTAGGACAAAAATATTCTAAGTGGGGGAGATTTGTAACACCCGTATATCGATTTATTATTTAATTTGAATTATTTTAGTATTTATTGAGTTTTGGCGTATTGTGAGCGACCGAGTCGGTATTTTTGCGGGATAACGGGTCGAGAGTGAATCGTGAATTTTAATATTTTTAGTATTAGAAATATTATTAGAATAATATTTGGTGTTTTGGGAATTTATCGAGTAATTAAGATTAAACCGAGAATTTGAGACTAAGAGTAAAGGGGGTATACTGTGAGTAAATTAGATGGGCTAGAGGTAAGTGTTGTACGTGAATAATTTTGTTTAGGCCCAAATTTAGTAGTGAGGCACTTAGGGTATACCACTAAGGTTTTAGAAAACCAGAAAACATAACATTGTGGATAAATAGCAAAGCAGCAGAGAAGAGGAAAATAGGAGAAGAGAGAATACGAGCAATTTTCATAGCAGAACGATTTCGGGGGATTTAGACCGGAACGTAAATTAGAGAAACCTTCAATCCAAAGGTAAGGGTGGGGTTCTTGCTCTATAAACGAGGGTATGATGAATTGTATGTGGGGTTTAGGGGATTAATATTGTCTCTGCGTCTCGATTGTCGCTCTGATACGTAGCACTCGGGGGACAAACGCGTGTTTTATTAATTATTTGTTTTGCTGAATTTTCAATGACGTTTTGCAATTTAATTTGTACTTTGAAGTTGTTTTGCGAAGATGCTATGGTGTTGACTTAATTTTTGGGAAGTTTTGTGAATCTGCTGCGTGGTTAAATTTTATTCGATGAAGTGACTTTTGGAGACTAAATAATTTATTATAGTTGTCCGTTTTGATTATATGTGCTATGTATCTATGTGAAGGTGTGTATGCCGTAAATGATTTAAATGAAGAAATGTGATATTGTAGCTACTGCCCTAAAATTAACCTTTAGAGTCGCCACCTATTCTACCAAGGCGAATAGGAAACCTTTACACAATTACAGAGGTTCAGGATAAGATACTATGTTCAGGTCGAGGGAAGGTGTTAGGCACCCTAAACCCTTTCCTAAGGTTTGCATTATAAGATTAAGGTTTATGGCAAAAAATATAAAGAAAGGTAACACACAATTAACAGGGTTACAAGCTAATTATTGACATGATTAGAGTTTAGAGGAGGGGGACTCGCCTTGTTGCCAAGTGCCTACGTACCTCCTTATGGAGGATCGGAGTCTACGTAGTTCGGGGAAAGGGTAGTACGCCCTTAGAGTTAAAATTTGATTTGGTATGGTTTTGGAGGCTTTTTGAGTGGCCTATCGTAGTTGTGATAATTTGTAGTTTGAAAAGGTTTGGGAAATGTTTTAAGGTTTGGGCGTACAACCCTGATTTTTATTTGTTACCATTAACTGCAATGATCGATAGATTCGATCACCATAGTTAATAGATTAGTAGTTACATCGTTACCAATTTTAACTGATGGATTCAATTATCACTAATAACGAATAAAAGTATTTTTTTTTAGAAATTTCAATAATTTAATTTGTATCATTATCCCTCGTAATCGATTGATTCGATTAAGAATAATAATGAATTAAAATGAGGGAAATGGGCTAATCATCGCAATCGATAAAAATGGTTGAAACCTTTTAGCCAAATAAAACTTTTTATTTTAATTAAATAAGTATTTTAAGAAAATCGATTATTGCCCATCACGATTAATGGATTTAATCGGAACGAACAATAAATTGGAAATTGAATATTTATAATTAATTTATACTTGTTTGAGAAAATTATTTATTATATAAATAAATTAGTAGTAAATTAAGAAAAAGATTTTAAATAATAATAATAATTAAAATTAATAAGTTAATAGAGATTTTGATTCAATGTGGCTGCAATTAGGGTTTATGATATAGGGCTAATTTTAGGACATTGGATCTTGCTGAATGGGTGGTCCTATGGTAAGATTGTGAGGATGCATGGTGATCTATTTGGCAGGCGCAACATGGGATCAGCAAGGGTTTTCACTAAAAAAAATATGTTAGAGGGGAGGCTCGAACCCATGACCTCCCCCTCACAAGCGTATGAGCTAACCACTAGACCAAACACACTCATTCGTTTAACACACGCACCCAATACAACATATACGAAATCAAGAAACGCACGTGAAAACGCGCGCGTAAGTTTAAACCGGCCAACCAGATGAGAACACCTCATCATCTTCTCCAACATACCTGTAAAACTCTGCAGATTTAGCTACGAATCTGCTACAATTCGTTTCATAGCAAACATACCTGGAAAAATAACGATTTGCTCATACATACATATAAATAGTGCGCACCACCCCAGATCTACTCGTCCTGATCATACGAACCTGACTATGCCCTCAATTTGTTCTAATTTTACCTCTAACGAAAACCCCCAATTTACAACTAAGAACCCTAATTTGGTTAACAATGGTGATTACTACCAAACATGCCCAGAATTTTAATTAACGATCCACAAACATTCACAGCATCAAGAACAATCATAATATACCATCAAAACTCTATGAGGATGCGTGCAACAGTCCAATCGATCCAGTTTTTAGAGTTACATACCTTGGCCAATTGGAGGTTAATCTGGGGGTGTTGAAGTCGTGTGATGATCCCAAATGATTCAGAGTGCTCCAATGAATGTGTAGCAATGCTCAAACTTCTTTGGAATGCCCTTAATCCTTGAAACCGAATCTGACTTTCTTGAAGAATTTTTGTATGCTCGAATGCTCTTGCTCTGCCTAGATTTTCAACCCTTATTCATGTGGCATGTGTTAGGTACTTATAGGCAGTGAATTAGGTTAAGAAAAATAGCCCAAAACTCCCTTGAATCCAATCTTCCCAAGTTTGAAAATTTTGATTTTATTCTTTAATGGAAGTTTGCTATTTTTGTCCAATCTTGTGCCAATATCTCCCAATCACTTATGCACGAAAATTATATTGTAATTTGTCATTAATACTGATTGGAATTGATCAATATGCATTCTTTGACATAATATTTGATTTTCCCTTTAATTAAATCATTTTAAATCATTCTTAAATGAAATAAAAATCATATATAAAATCAAATAATAAGCTAAAATTCGTGGCACATGGTTTGGATAACATAAATAGCTTGTGGACCAAGATTGAATCATAAAAATATAGGCCCATTTGCAAAAAAAATCAATTTGAACCTCTTTTGTTTCATATTTTGTCCCCAAAAATCACTCAACTTTAACAAGGCATATCTCTCTTGATTTTTAAGCTATGAATGAGTTCTAGGACTTTTTGGAAACCTCAAGATGTCCTATATAAGCCACTTTGGAACATATTTTCCATTTGGAGATTTTATCTTGATCATATGCCCTTTGACAAAAAACTCCTTTTGACTGGTGTTTGAAAAGGACCTGTAATCTTTTGTGTTATATCTTCCAAATGAAACATTTCTGGCCTTGGCTTGTGAGAGGCAAAGTTGTAGAGAATCCAATTTCCTTCCAAATAGGCTATGAGTGAGGAATTTCTGACATTCTATGTGAAAGTTATGGCCAGTCAAAGTTGAGTTGACTTTCTCCTAAAGAAACCCTAATTTGAACCTTTTTGCATTTGTTCATTTCTGAGTTTCTATTGATGGATATATTCTCACCCACTTGATGCTGACCAAAATTGAGAGGTTTTGACTGTGCTTTGATTATGGTTGACTTTTAGGTTAAACTAGTTGACTGTGAATCTTTTGAGCTGTTTGAACAAGTAACCTTTGGAGTTGGGTCTTGGCTTCTGTCATAGAGTCATATTAGATCATCATGGGCCATGGAGAACTTGATTAGGGATCTAGTCTTGTTGATTTCCTCAAGAGAGCCTCAAACCCTAGTTTTGGGAGGCTTTTGACTAGGAGTATACCCTGATGGAACCTTTGAGCCTTGTACTATTATGGATAAGATGTGGAAGGCAAATTTTGGAGTATGACAGATATCCCATATGAATGTTTGAAATTTTATACTCTGATTTATGAATATATATTGGGCTAGAATTGGGGTGTTACACGTTGTGTCAGATCATATGTCCCAACAAGTCATAGGATGTCTGAAATCTGATATACCATAATTTCAATTACCTCTTCAAATTACAAGAAATCATTGTGTTCCTATATGACTCAAATATTGATAATAAAATGTTACTTTGATTTGTAGTTGATGACATGGATTGTGGTATGAGCCAAAAAATTAGTCATTGTTCTAATTATTCCATAAATGGTTTGAATATGATGATACAAAATATTTGATCTCTTTTAATTGAGCCAATGCTTATTAATAAAAGAGTTGGCTAAGGACGACTAAAGTTAAACAAAATAATTGTGTAAAGTATATATAAGACAATGCTTATTAGCAGAAAGAGATGCCTAAAGAGAACTAACACCAGCTCTTTTATCAGAAAAGTAATGTCTAACAAGGATATACGCCAACATTTTTATCAGAAAGTGCTTTTGAATGATGCCTTACATCAGCACTTTCATTAGAAAGTGCTGCCTAAAGAAAACTAACATCATCTCTTTTATCAAAAAAAATTGTCTAAAAAGGATTTATGCCAATACTTTTATCAGAAAGTGTTTATTAATGATGCCTTACGCCAGCACTTTTATCAAAAAGCGCTGCCTTAAGAGACTTACGTTGGCATGTTTATCGAAAAGTGCTACCTAAAGAGGACTTACGCCAACACTTTTAAAAGAAACCACTTCCTAAAGAGGACATACACAAGCTCTTTTTAACATAAAGCATGGCCTAAATTGCGCTTAAGCCGACACTTTTACATTTAAAAAATGTGTTGCCTATGCGTACAACAGCGCCTAAATAGATAGTGCTTGAAAGCGGTGCCTAAGATGATAAAAAAAGCATTGTCTAAGTTCTTATTTGCCATAGTGTGACTTTTCCTTGGTTCACAATAGCGTGGAAGAAGTCATGGAGAAGTTAACCACACTCTCCTAAATAATAGAGGATTAACTACCCACTCCCACATCTCTATAAAATGGTTGTTATTCTCGAGGGGCATAGGATCCTGGCTCAATACTACTATAAATACTTTAACCTTAAAGTTTAAAAAGAAAATCTCATATTCACACAAATACTAGATACATAGAGCTACCAATGTCTCTAGATCTACAAACACGATTGAGTTGTCTTTTGTCGCGTCTTGAGCTCCTAGAAGAGAGTTATTCATTTAAAATTATTTCTAATATGTAAAGAGAAACAACTAATAGTTAAAGCATAGTGTTGATATCAAATTAAGGATTTCATAAGGGCCAAAAACCCTAACATCTTTCTAGAGTTTATATCACCACATATTGTCCCGCCATCAATGATGAGTTTCTCTTTAAAAATTCCCTTCTCTAAAAAACCCTAACGTAGCAAACAATTGTAAAAGAGAGAAAGGTTTTAGGCTTAAAAAAGACTGACTCGAAAGGTTCTTATTGAACATTTATCCAAAGGGATGTAGGTTAAAGGATAAGTAGCCAAAGGATGTTAGCAAAGATTAAAGAAAGAGACGTGAAGAAAAAAGGTTCTCAAGATCCATGAGAAACGAAAAAAAGGGGATGTTAAATATAGGGCTCTCCATATATCTTACAACAAAAAGAAATTGCACGATTTATAGTAACTGGTATTAGGAAACGTGAACCGCGCCACCAATTGCTAATATCATATTTCATATTGGTCATAATACACGAGGACTCTGGTATAAGAAGGCATCAATATTTCCAAGCATAAATCCAAGCATCGAGGATCCCTAGTAAACATTTCTAATCACGGGTATGGTCTTTAATGCATCTGTTCATAATGTTACTAATGTCCAATCTAAGATTTTCCACTCTCTCCCTTATACTAGAGGCCGAACTAAAACATGCACGACAAACCCTTATTCTTCAAGTATGAACATTGGCTTAGGGGAAAACTGTTCTAGGCTGCTCGTAAGGCTCGCATCGAAAGGCCCAATATCATGTATTGCGTGTAAAGGCCCGTAGATAACATGAGACTCAACCACACTTGAGGGAACGTGATTCCGACCTCAAGCACACTACCCACAGTTGGATTAGATCGAAGGATCACCTGCATTAGGCGTCAAATTCCATGGAGACGGTTTTTAACTACCCTCCTTATATAAAGCATAACACGTGTCATTTCAAATACTATATCATCCACGCACTATAATTAAATTACATTCATTCATTTATATATGGTGTTTACCATTTAATAACATTGCAAACTTTTCTGTAAGAGATCTTTAAAAAGTATATGTTAATTGTGCACTGACAGAGTTGTACGTACAACCATTATGAGATAAGGGGAATATAATTATTTCACACGTCAGGACATAATAAGGTAATGTTGTTTAAAAATAAAAAACTAATTCAAATTTAGGATTATTTATAATAATTTAATTTAAAAATAGAAAACAATCAAATTATAGATTATGTTGCTAACAACAAATCATCCTTATCGTCATCTTCAATAATGTTGTTGTTCCTTTATAAATATGAGTGAAAACAATTAATCAAAATATATTACAAATTTACAATGTCTTTCTTACCTTCTTTCACTTCTTTTATTTTCTCCTTAGTTGTATGTTTGATCATTTTTGAATATCACGTAGATGCTAATTCTAACGAGATCACATCAAAACTAGTGATTGATGCCGGTTCTGGAAGACTTATTCCAGATACATTTTTTGGAGCTTTTTTTGAAGTAAATTACATTTTTAATTGATTTTTATAATTGTTAATATTACATATAAATTATTGTATGCGTGAAATGTTATCTTATAATATATTAATGTAATATATAATTTTCAGGAGATAAATCATGCTGGAGCTGGGGGATTATGGGCAGAACTTGTGAATAATAGAGGTATATATATTGTCACTGAAAAAATTCATCTTTGAGTTTATTTTCCTAATAAGAAACAAATTTCATATATTTACTTTAAAATTTTATGTTACTAATTTTGTTTCCTTTTTAATATTTATTCTAGTCGTTAGATCTGTTTCACTATTTTATATATCTTTTGTAAATTAATGTTTCAGGTTTTGAAGCAGAAGTTTCCACTAATGGGACCTCAAATATTTATCCATGGACAATTATTGGAGAAAATCAATCATCCATTATCGTATCAACCGAACATTCTTCTTGTTTTGAGCGTAATAAAATTGCATTACGTATGGATGTTCTTTGTCATAAAAAATCTTGTCCTCGAGGTGGTGTCGGTATTTCCAATCCAGGTTTTTGGGGAATGGTGAGTATCAATTAATACAACATTCTATTTATCATTTAAAGAAAATTGGAGTTATTTATAATATTTTTACAATGTTTTATATAAACAGAATATTGAGGAAGGGAAGAAATATAAAGTAGTGTTCTATGTTAGATCACTTGGTCCAATTAATTTACAAGTTTCATTTGTTGGATCTGATAATGGTGTCAAAATAGCTTCAACCAAAATAAGGTTATAATTCTATTTCTTTAATTAATTTTTTGAAACGACATCTTGTTTATTATTTTATTATTATCCAACTAAAATAAACTAATTATTGAGTTATTAATGAATGAATATCAGAGCTTTTGGAGTTAATGTTACAAAGTGGAGTAAGATGGAAACAATTCTTGAAGCCAAAAGTACTAATCACAATTCAAATCTACAAATAACAACAACTAAAAAAGGAGTATTATGGTTAGATCAAATCTCAGCCATGCCATTAGATACATACAAGGTATTATGCATAAAATAATAATAATAATAATTATTATTATAATAATTAAATTATATACAATTATTTTATTAATAATTATATTTATAATAATAATAATTAAATTATTTTTTAAAATTTGGAATAGGGTCATGGTTTTCGAAGAGATCTTTTTGAAATGTTGGCGGATTTGAAGCCAAAATTTTTTAGATTTCCAGGTATGATAAAATAATAATAGTTTAATTTTGTAACTTTAATTAATTGTGCTGAAATTGATAGTAAAATGATTATTAATATTATTTTAATTTATAAAAATTTATTTGATCCCTAAATTTTTATTATTGGTTATAGGTGGTTGTTATGTTGAAGGAGATTATTTGAGAAATGCTTTTAGGTGGAAAGATACAGTTGGAGCATGGGAAGAGAGACCTGGCCACTATGGTGATGTCTGGAAGTATTGGACAGATGATGGATTTGGTTATTTTGAGGGGCTTCAAGTAATTTTTTTTTAATACTTTTTTCAATATTAAATATTTTTCTTTTCTAATTAAAAAATATTAATATTTTTGTTTATTAAACAGTTATCTGAGGATCTTGGTGCATTTCCAATTTGGGTGTTTAATAATGGTATTAGTCATCATGATGAAGTTAATACGTCTGCGATATCACCATTTGTGCAAGTATAATTTTCTTAATATTATTTTTTATTATTTAAAATGTATTTATAATTTTAATTAACTTATTTATTTATTTTATTTACACTTTTTGATTATTAATTAATAGGAAGCCTTAGATGGTATTGAGTTTGCGAGAGGTTCTCCAAAATCAAAATGGGGTTCTCTTAGAGCTTCCATGGGACATCCACACCCATTTGATTTGAGATATGTTGCAGTAGGAAATGAAGATTGTGGTAAATATAATTATGAAGGAAATTATCTCAAATTTTATGAAGCTATAAAACATAATTATCCTGACATTCAGATTATCTCAAATTGTGACGGTTCTCAACAACCACTCAATCATACAGCAGATCTTTATGATTTTCATGTAAAAATATTATTTAATTTAATTATTTATATTTGTTTTCAATTTTAAAAATATTACTTTTTACTATCATTAATTTTGAATTGACGTAAAGTGACTTACATGTTATATATATTTTTCAATTATTAGATTTATTCAAATTCAAAGGAGATGTTTTCCCAATATACAAGGTTTGATAATGCATTACGATCCGGACCAAAGGTTTGATTATTAATTATTTTTTTGAATTTATTTATTGAAATAATTATTAATTGTTGGAAAAATTTATTCATGTTTTATTAATTACACTTTATAGGCATTTGTTAGTGAGTATGCTGTTTGGAAGGAAGATGCGGGAAATGGAAGCCTTTACGCAGCTGTGGCTGAGGCTGCATTTCTTATTGGACTTGAAAAAAATAGGTTAGGTTATATATATATATATATATATATATATATATATATATATATATATATATATATATATATATATATATATATATATATATATATATAACATTCCATTAGTTTTTTCCAACATTCTACTAGCTGAAATGTCATTTCTGCATTCAAATGTTCCTGCACAATAACTTATTGAGTTGGTTTAACGTACCAACATTTCATCAATTTTGACATAAATTTCAATTATTTTTCTATTTTTTACAGTGATGTCGTCAGCATGGTTGCCTATGCACCCCTCTTTGTAAACACAAATGACAGAGCGTAATTTTCTAATGTCTTGCCATTCATTTTTATTTACCATTTATATACATCTATATAAACAGAGATGATTTATTTAATTTATTTTCTATATATTTTCAGTTGGATGCCAGATGCAGTTGTATTTAACTCTTATGAAAGTTATAGAACTCCAAGTTATTGGCTCCAACAATTTTTTATTGACTCTAGTGGAGCAACCTTTCTTAATTCAATTCTTCAAAATTCTTCTAGCTCAATTGTTGCATCAGCAATTCAGTATAAAAATTCTCAAGATGGAAACAATTATCTAAAAGTCAAGGTAATAATAACTTAATTTAAATAAAGATAAATGTTAGTGTTTCGTACTTACTTAAAAATTAAATAAAATTGGAATTATTAACTTTTGCAGGCAGTGAATTTTGGAAATGCAACGGAAAATTTTAATATTTTAATAAATGGTTTAAAATCAAAAGTTCAACAATTTGGTTCGTCAATGGTGGTGCTTACATCCTCCAATAAAATGGATGAGAATTCTTTCTCAGAACCAACAAAGGTACACTTTATTTTTAAACAAAATAAATTTACAATTTTTTTTTAAAATAGAAACTATTTTTTATTTTTTAATCAGAATTATTGCAATATATAATTTTTTTTTATCAATTTTTTATATGTGCAGATTGTGCCTAAAAGAACTCCACTTTTTAATGCAAGCAATGACATGATTGTTGCTCTTCCTCCTTATTCAGTTACATCACTAGATTTATTAATTTAAAACAATATGATGTTGGATGGTTTTTTTTGTTTATATTGGAAGAATGGGAGAAAGTTGTTTATAAGCAATTAATGAAAAAATGTATAGAGTTTTATTTCTACTGCATAGATTATTTCTCCCTTGCCATCCATATATATATATATATATATATATATATATATATATATATATATATATATATATATATATATATATATATATATATATATATATATATATCAATATTTAAATTTTATATCAAATTAAGTAAATATAATATACTCAAACCAAAAAAAGAAATTGATACACCTGGGAAAACAAATAAAAACTGCACATTTGAGAGAAAGACGGACCTTTAAGCATATAAATATTTTCGATATGTAAGTGGTGGCAAAAAACTTGAAGAAGTCTATGGAAAGTTTGTCCATTCATCAAAAGCTAAAAAAAAAATTTAAGCAAATTTTTTTTTAAATTATTTTTATAAGAAAAATGGACTAATTAGAGTACAAGGGGTACCTTTGCTCGATACAAGAAACATTACAAATTTAAGAAGTCTCTAGGACTTTTACATCAGTCATAGTATCTAACACACACTCTATTCTTTACTCCAATTACAACCACAACCACGAGATCAGTTCAATGTTCGACACAATATCATCAACAAAACTAATTATGTTATTAAACATATATAATGTTGTTTCTCATCAACCATAAGCTAAGCACTACACAGTGTCCATCCAAATCACACCAACATTAGATTTTCTTGCAATACTGTAAAAAAAAATGGAAATGATTTCTACCGTCCTCATTCTTCTCCTCCTCCATATCTAACCAATGGAAAATATTTTCCCATACCTTTAGCCCTCTTCTACATTGAAAGAACAGATGAGCTAAAGTTTCTCCATCTTCCAAATAGCAAGCATGTACCTTAACATGAATATCATGCAGAATCCCTCTCCTTGAAAGTTGATCTCTGGTTGGAATTCTATTAAGCAACATCCTCCATACAAAAATCTTTATCTTTGAAGGAACCTTTGTCTTCCAAATTCGTCTCACATCTCCTATAGTTTCTTCCTCCCACTCATCTTCCTTCTCTACCAACAAAACTTATTTGCTACATCTGGCTTCATTTCAACTCCCTTCCGAATTTCTACTAGTTGTAATCTCTACTCTCTAACCTCTACATTTTTATCACTCACTTCAATGTGGACAAACATATTCCAAACTCTATCAAGCCAACCTTCCATATCACTAATCAAGACATTTGGTTTGGCAGTCGCCTGGAACAAACAGGTAAAGTAAAGATCAAAGGCTTACTACCTAACCATCTATACTTTCAAAAAAAATATCCTACTTCTTGCACCTATTTTGCTTTAAATATTTGTAATAAACCAATCATCTTGAGCTTGATTTTTCCTAATAATTTATTGAATGTTAATCCACTAATTTGGTGCCTTTCTATTTCCTCTCGGTCCATTACCTCACAGAATGTACTTCTAAAGGTTTCCATACTTAAACGTTAGAATATCCCTCCAAATTGCCTCATCTTCAAGCAACATCATCCATTTCCACTTGAAAACTAAAGCAATGTTAAAAGATTACATGTTCCTTACTTTCAAGCCACCAGCCTCTTTTGGTTTGAAAATATTACTACATTTTATCCAATTGATTCCTCTCTTGTCTTCATTACCATGGACACGAAATATGTTGTCAATTTGGATAATTTCCTTGATGATCTTTGTTATACCCCAAAATTTGCCCGCATCTTTTTTCAAGAAAACTCCAATCTGAAAATTAAGAGTCTCATATAATCATGGATTTTTATTTCAACAAATATCCTTACATATGAAATACTTAGTTTTTAGAATTTTTCTTATACAGTAATTTGGCCTGCAGTTGAATTTATTCTTACGCAAACGCCAAATGTTGTTTATTACTTCACACATGCTATTTATTTATTTACAGATAAATAGTACTGAAACAATTGGTACAGAGTTAAATCTTTTTGCAGGCGCAGAATCAGGAAACTCAGACTGTACTGGTAACAAGTAGATTATTATTATCTTTTGTTTCCATTTAATTTTTGTACTATATTCCATTATTTTTAAAAATCTTTTCAAATCTCTTTTTCAAAAATCAAATCTCTCTTTTTTCCAACACTATCTCCACTTTCTTTCAAATCTTATTTCCACTCAAATTTTCCTTTTGTACGGAATCACACTATTCCCCAACGTCTCTATCCTTCTTTCCATTCTATAAATACCTCTCATTCTTCCATAAAATCTCACATCAAATTCTAATTCATTTCTCAAATTTCCACTTCATAATCCATCTTCTCTTCTTCCCTAACAAGAATGGCAAAATGGATAGAGACACTGTCTCTTACAGTCATCACCATTGCTACGGTGATCATGACTTTCTTCTGCCTGCATAGTCCTGAGGAGTGTGGACCTGCAATGGTTATGCTCCCAATCATCTACATGTTATTGTTCATAGCATGGGTTATCAATCGTCATTCTTAACATTTGTCGTATTTCTTATTTCTTAAATGTACCGTTTATTCGTCGTACTGTTCAATATAGTATGTAATATTTGTACTGTCAGTATTAAATGTTGTACTATTTGTCATAATATTGCTTAATTACTCAGATAATATTTTATGTGTTTTCTGCCAGTCAAATATTCATTTTTCTGTGCATTAAATGATTTTCAGGGTTATTATCGGTAATTTTGCCCGCATACAGTAAATATTAGTTATTTATTATGTCTGTGTTTTTCTAACAAGTCATGTAAATAAACTTTCATTTTTCACATAAAAACATAAAAAAAAAACAACAAAAAAGAAAATTAACTTTGACTGTTGATTTTTCACTCTAACTGCTGTTTCAATACCTGGACAGTCAGTTGACAGCCAAACTGCTGGCAGTACAATTCTCAGTGTTTTGTACCATCAATCAAATCAATCTTTCACAATTCAAAATTCCAAGATTTTTGTTCAAGAAGTCTTCTGAATATCACGCGATTAGCAGAGACTCAACACTGCACAAAAATCAGGTACGTTTAACTATCTCCTACACAAACAGTCCCTGACTAGGGTTTTCTTGTTTTTACAGGAGAAACAAGTTTTTGAGAGCTCAAATGGATTTCATGCACATCCATATATCTCAAAGTACCATCATACAAATTTTCAAACTTCAAATCACTCAGACGCACCGTCAGCAGCTCAAACAGTCAACAGACGACCCGTTTGACCAAAAAAGTCAACAGACAGTCAAAAATGAAATTTTTTGTCAAAGTCCATATTTTGTCAAAGGATTCATCATTTGATCATTGTATGATCATAATTCATCAAGGAAAGATCAAAAATCAACAAAACCCTAAGATTCAAAATTAGGGTTTTTGCCTGAAAAGTCAACTCAACTTTGAATGATCATAACTCTCTCATCCTTCATCCAAAAAATTCAAACCAAAGCTCATTTTGAAGGAAATTCAATTATATTTCAAATGCAATTGATCCCATGGTCATTGCATTCACCATTTGAAAAATATGATCAAAGACATTACAGGTCATTTTCAAAGTCAACAAAAAGACACTTTTTTCAAAAGGACACACAAAGAGCATCAAAAATCATTTTGACATGAGACCAAAGGCATTGGTTAGAGGACTCTTTGAGGTTTCCAAAAAGTGCAAGATCTCCTTCATATGACAAAAATTGAAGGATTTACACCTTGTTAAAGTTGGCTAAATTTTGGAAAATGCATGAAACCAACATTGTTCAAAATTGCATTTTTTCCAAAAGGGGCCAAGTTTTTATGGTTCAAACATCTTTGCCATGTTACTATGGGCCTCCCACGACCAAGACTAAGCCCATACCTTTTTTTATCCATTTTTGCATGATTTTATCTTATTTTAAGATTAAAATTAAAAGGAAAATGCATGGATAATGGTTAGCTTACAAATCAAGCATGACTCACCTCAAAGAATCTTCATCTTTCTGCAGAGAATTGAAGGGCAAGGCAGGTGCATTGAAGGCAAGATGACTTGGTCAAGAATTCAAGCTTTTTTAATATTAAAAAATCAAAGTTTCAACAAAGGCAACTAAAGACACTTCTTAGCCTCAATTGTAAGCACTCAATGCTTATAAATAAGCTATCATAGTTCAGTAACAGAAGAGAGGCGAGTTCAGAAGCATTCATAAGCTCATAACACTTGTAATCACTTGAAAAAAATTCAAAGAAAGCTCAAATTCGAATTTGTAATTTCAGTCCATTTCAATACAAACTAAGCATTCATACACCTTCCTTGAACATCACTGAAACTATCTCAATCAATTACAAGCCTTGAAGCTCACTGAATCGAGCTACACAGGTCAAAATTTGTTCAAACTAAAATCAATTCGTATCTGGTTATCCACACAGGTTTAACAAGATGTAGACATACTATTGAGTTTGGTTTGAGGTGTAGATCGTTTCTGGAAACTTAATTGAAGTTTGGACATGTACAAACGAAATCACCATTTTAGGGTTCATAGCTTCAAAATTAGGGCTTTCCAAATTAGGCAAAATTAGAGGTTCTAATTAGCACCATTAGATTCGTATGGACAAAACGAGTTGAATGGTACCATCGCGCCAAATTTATTTGCTTGTTTACCCCTATTCGTTATTTTGCAGAATTAGGGCTCACTTACAATAGCGCTTTTTTACAAAAGCGCTGTAAAAGGCCTTGTCTGAAGGTTGAAGATGATGAGGTGTCTCCCCCTCATTGGTCCAGAAGCGCGCGCGTGTTTTTTAAACTTTCCACTAATCCAGTGTTTTGCAGGTGTAACGTATCCCACGTGCCTCACCATCTGGACCACTTGATTTCATTTAATGAGTCATCCAATGCTCCAGATCACGCGTGCACATCATACTCCCTCAATCAAACCACACAGGATCAGTATCCTTTTATTTCTATTTTATTTTCTATTTTATTTTAATTTCTTTGATAAATTAATTAAAAATAGTTTTAAAAATCCAAAAAATACACAAAAAATATTTTTAGACTTCTAAAATAATATATTATTTTCTGAAATAAAAATATTTTATTTTTCTTCAAAATTCCAATATTTTGCATAATTAATTAGTATATATTTATATATTTGCTTTTTAATTATTCTAACCAATCAAAAAATCATAAAAAAAATTGTTCTTTATATTAAGTATTGTTTATATATTATAAACTAATTTTGTACATATTTTGAATAATTTTCTTTTTAAGTTTTAATTATTTTTATAATTATTTGCATAATTATGTTTTAATTAACTTAAATCAATTTCAAATCAATTTCAAAAATTCCAAAAAAAATTAGTTTTGTTTTAAAATTAATTGACAAATATTTTGTACATATTTTAAACTTAATTTCTAGGTTTAAATCTATTTTCATCTTTTTTTCTTCATTTTAATTTAATTAATCATGCATTAATTATAATTAAAATAAACCATAAAAAATCCAAAAACATGCCTTTTATTTTTCTTGCAATTTAAATTCCTAGATAAATGTATAGGATGTCAAATTGATGTAAATAGGCTAGTTTACATTTCCTGCACAATCGATGTAATAGTGTAGATTTACTTTCCGCACTTTACATTTCCGCATTTTAATTTCCCGCATATATATAAACTGTGTGTATGTCAAAGATAAAATTAAACCGTTAGATCACTAACTTCAAAGATAAATATCTGAATCCAATCACAATCACATTTGCACCTCTTAAGGTAAATCCCTTTCACAATCTTTCAAAATCAAAGTCAAATTCTACTGTTTTGAGTACAAAATCGAACCTTGCTTTTATATCCGGTGAAAGGATAGATTTTTAAAGGAAATAGGATAAAGACCTTACAACTCAGGGTAGACCTCCTAGTTTGCTTGCTCAAATCAAAACAAACAAAATTCTCATACACTGTTGTTTTTCAAAACAAAACTTTCAAAAAAGACAATACTTTGTATACATCCAAACACGGATTATTACAAAGTTAACGCTCTTTTCAAAAACATCTTTCGAAAGATAAACAAGCATTTTGTATATATCCACGCACGGATCATTACAAAATTCAATTTACAAAAGTATTTGGGAACCACATATGAGCAATTTCAGAGCAATTAAAAAGTGATCGAAAAACAATTGAGCTAAGCAAACTTAAGAGCCCATGGATAACCATGGATACAAAGGGTGCTAACACCTTCCCTTTGTATAACCTACCCCCTTACCCAGAATTTCTCAAAGGTCTTTTTTCTGTGTCTTTTATAAACCTTTCCTTAATTGGATAAAATAAAAGGTCGGTGGAGACTCTGTGATATTTTCAGAAATGCGAAAGCATTAAGCGATAAAAAAGAGTCAGTTCACGTATCTCTACCGAACAGAGGTATGGCCCGGATAAAAAAAACGGAGGTCCACAATCTTCTTAGGAGCTTTATAAAAAGACATGAAATAAAAAGGTATGCTTGGAAAGACATAATTCATCAATGTTACTCTTCCTCCTAGTGA
Organism: Vicia villosa; assembly: GCF_029867415.1. Lineage (NCBI taxonomy): Eukaryota > Viridiplantae > Streptophyta > Magnoliopsida > Fabales > Fabaceae > Vicia > Vicia villosa. Next base: position 146,013,694 of record NC_081185.1, on the reverse strand, counting down.
TAACCAATTATCTATCCAAGACGAGAGCTTCTTATTCATGCTATCAACCATAGGTCTCCAAGTTTCACACCTTCTTGGATTAGACCCTATAGGAATGCCAAAAAACATGAAAGGTATAGACTCTACACAACAAGATAAGAATTGAGATGTTGCCTCCAAGACATTCTCCTCTATATGAATGCCAAAAAGCTTGCTCTTGAAGAAGTTCACTTTTAACCTTGACACCAATTCAAAACCCCTTGGAGTTGCAGTCAAACTCAAAAAATTCTCCCAACTACCTTTCCGAATTATAAGTGTGTCATCTACAAATTAGAGAATCTTATGCTCAGTTTGATCATCTATTTGGAACCTTGCAACAACTTCTAACCAAACTGCTTTATTGATTAGGAAAGCCAAACCTTCTACTGTTATGGAAATCATAAAAGTGGGTAGAGGATCCCCTTGTCTTAAGCCTCTCTTAACCTTGCAATCATTTGTCGGGCTCCCATTTACTAAGATTGACGTGCTACCAATGAAGATGCATGCTTCCATCTATCTTCACAATCAATACTCATAAGAATAAACATGAGGTCATTCTAACTCACACAGTCGTGAGGTTGTTCAAAATTAATTTTCAAAAGCATACACTGCTTCTTGTCTTTGTTTGCTAAATCTATTATATCATTAAGCACTAGAACACCATCTAACATTTGTCATCCCGTAACAAAAGATGTTGTGATTCAGAAACCACCCTACTAAGAATACTTTTTAGTCTTGCAACCAACCGTTTTGAGAGAATTTCATAGAAACAACCAACAGGGAATTTAGGCTTATATTCATCTAACTCTTGAGGGCTCAGAATCTTTGGGACAAGAGCAATAAAAAATTTTGTTATAGACTTGTGCATCTTAGCATTCAAATGGAAAATTAGTAAACAGATCAAAATATCTTCTTGTGTAATTCATTTAACTTTTAACCTTTAGGTCATTAGTTAAACTACATTCATAGTTTTCTCTTACTTAAAAGTTCTTTTGGGCTTATAGACTATCATATAAAATTAAATGAGAGCTTCTATAGAATTATAAAAATAAAATATATTTTTAACTTAGAGGAGATGTTATTTTAAAAATTCATTGTTATTGCAATATTATTTTAATATTTAATATATCATATTACCTTTTCTAAAAATGTTTATTTAGATGTTTTAGATATGGTTTATATCAATTGCTTAATGGATTTCTATTTCTCTCAAAAGTTACTGAGATACATCTTGGAGGTAGTTCTGCATTAGTTGAGAGGAAATTGGAAACTGGACACACTCATTAGATACTTAATTTTAGAAACTCTCAAAAAATAATACATGGCCAAGGCCAAATATGGTTGTGAATAGAAATAAAGGGGATGTTTAATGTTGGAGTGAAATATGTCATCATAGATGTACTAATAGAGCACTTTTAAGAGCCAACTATAGGATGTACATATAACAAGTTCTTGTGATAGGTAATGTTGAATGTTGCATTGAGCTTGTTTTTAGGAATTAGAGTTGGTTTGGGCTGCTAGTTAATATATCTAGTTGGAATCTTAAACCATTATTTAGTTTTATTTGGTTTGATGAGTTTCATAACTATGCTTAATTGGAAAATAATTAAATTTCAATTTGTCTAACCTAATATTATTATCAGTTCTCTAGATTTAGGATAGGCATTAATTTTAGTAAAACAAATATAGCAACACTGTGATAAACAGGATGTGTTATCTTGGTTAAAAGAACAGGTTGAACAAGATGTCCTATGAAGAAGAATGTTGAGTTAAGATGTTCTATCAACTAAAGCAACATGTCAGACAAGATGTCCTATGCAGAAGCTATTTGACATCGCGATTGTTTTGGACTGGGTTGTTAGATAGGTTCAAGATTTAAATGATTCAGAATATTCTGGGAATATTATGCTATCCTATGTAGAGCTGACTGTTAGGTTTGGAAGATTCGAGTCTAAATCAAGAAGAATATTCACTTTCTAATTATGGAGATAATTTAGGAAGATTTGATTGAAGACCTATCTTTGTGCAGAAGTTTTCTGCTGATTTGTAGCAGCCAATAAGCTGTGATTAAAAGCCCAAATCCAGTTGGGAAAAAGGTTATAAATAGAAGCATTGTAACCTAGGAAAAATTACTAGTCGAAGATGTAAAAGTTTAAATTATTAAGGTTGAGTCTGTAAGCCACTCTCTAGAAGAGTTGGTATGTGCAAGCCTCTCGAATATCATGTAGATATGAGAGTAGGACTGATGTTTAGAGTTGTAATTCTCCATTGTTCATTCTTAAGCTTTTAAGCATATAATGTTCATTATTCTTGGAGGAAGCTTTTAAGTCACTCTAAGTATAGTTCTTAGTCAAGAGTCTTTGCTAGGTATTGTTTTGGAAGTGTGTCTTCCTGTTTTACATATCGAAAGTTTAACATCAGAAGCCTGCGGGATTGATACAACCGTTAGAAGTTTCGGAATGGAAGGGGGACAGTATTTCTATGGACTTTGTGACGGGATTACCTAATACTTCAAGAGGACATGATTCTATTTGGGTGATTGTTGATAAGCTTATGAAGTCGGCTCATTTTATTCCTATTAACATCACATACCTAGTGTCGAAGTTGGTGGAGATTTATACCAGTGCGATTGTTAGGATGCATGGCATTCCTTTGTGTATCGTGCCGGATAGAGATCCGAGTTTAACATCTGATTTTTAGAAGAGTTTGCAAGAGGCGTTGGGTTCTAAGTTGAGACTGAGTTCGGCGTATCACCTCAGACGGATGGTCAGACGAAGAGGAATATTCAATCATTGGAGGATCTGCTAAGAGCATGTGTTCTTGAGCAGGGCGGTTCGTGGGATACTTACCTTCCATTGATTGGGTTCACATATAATAATAGTTACCATTCTAGTATCGGAATGGCACCCTTTTAGGCATTGTACGGTCGGAGATGTAGGACTCCTCTGTGTTGGAATGAATTTGGAGAAAGTGTGGTGCTTGGACCAGAAATTGTCTGATAAGCTATCGAGAAGGTGAGGTTGATTCGAGAAAAGATGAAAGCTTCACAAAGTAGACAAAAGAGTTATCATGATAAGCGAAGGAAGGATTTGAAATTTCAAGCGGGTGACCATGTATTTTTTAGAGTTACACCTGTGACTGGTGTTGGGCGAGCATTGAAGTCTAAGAAGCTCACTCCTTGTTTTATTGGTATGTATCAGATATTGGAAAAATTTGGAAATGTGGCGTATAGAATAGCGTTACCGCCTAATCTTTCGATTTTGCATGATGTGTTCCATGTATCACAACTCCGGAAGTATGTTTTCCATCCGTCGCATGTGGTTCATATGGATGATGTGCAAGTACGGGATAATCTCATGGTGAAGACGATGCCGGTATGAATTTTGGATCGTGAAACAAAGACGCTCAGAGGCAAGGATATTGCGTTGGTAAAAGTGGTTTGGACGGGAGCTGCTGGAGAAAGCATGACTCGGGAGTTGGAAAGCAGGATGCGGGAATCCTATCCCGAGTTGTTTGGATCAGGTAAATTTTTTAGGACGAAAATATTCTAAGTGGGGGAGATTTGTAACACCTGTATATCGATTTATTATTTAATTTGAATTATTTTAGTATTTATTGAGTTTGGGCGTATTGTGAGCGACCGAGTCGGTATTTTTGCGGGATAACGGGTCGAGAGTCAATCGTGAATTTTAATATTTTTAGTATTAGAAATATTATTAGAATAATATTTGGTGTTTTGGGAATTTATCGAGTAATTAAGATTAAACCGAGAATTTGAGACTAAGAGTAAAGGGGGTATACTGTGAGTAAATTAGATGGGCTAGAGGTAAGTGTTGTACGTGAATAATTTTGTTTAGGCCCAAATTTAGTAGTGAGGCACTTAGGGTATACCACTAAGGTTTTACAAAACCAGAAAACATAACATTGTGGATAAATAGCAAAGCAGCAGAGAAGAGGAAAATAGGAGAAGAGAGAATACGAGCAATTTTCATAGCGGAACGATTTTGGGGGATTTTGACAGGAACGTAAATTAGAGAGACCTTCAATCCAAAGGTAAGGGTGGGGTTCTTGCTCTATAAACGAGGGTATGATGAATTGTATGTGGGGTTTAGGGGATTAATATTGTCTCTGCGTTTCGATTGTCGCTCTGATACGTAGCACTCGGGGGACAAACGCGTGTTTTATTAATTATTTGTTTTGCTGAATTTTCAATGACGTTTTGCAATTTAATTTGTACTTTGAAGTTGTTTTGTTAAGATGCTATGGTGTTGACTTAATTTTTGGGAAGTTTTGTGAATCCACTGCGTGGTTAAATTTTATTCGATGAAGTGACTTTTGGAGACTAAATAATTTATTATAGTTGTCCATTTTGATTATATGTGCTATGTATCTATGTGAAGGTGTGTATGTCGTAAATGATTTAAATGACGAAATGTGATATCCCATATGAATGTTTGAAATTTTATACTCAGATTTATGAATAAATATTGGGGTAGAATTGGGGTGTTACACGTTGTGTCAGATCAGATGTCCCAACAAGTAATAAGATGTCTGGAATTTGATATACCCTAATTTCAATTACCTCTTCAAATTACAAATCATTGTGTTCCTATATGACTCAAATATCGATGATAAAATGTTACTTTGATTTGTAGTTGATGACATGGATTGTGGTATGAGCCAAAAAATTAGTCATTGTTTTAATTATTCCATAAATGGTTTGAATATGATGATACAAAATATTTGATCTCTTTTAATTGAGCCAATGCTTATTAATAAAAGAGTTGGCTAAGGACGACTTAAGTTAAACAAAATAATTGTGTAAAGTATATATAAGACAATGCTTATTAGCAGAAAGAGATGCCTAAAGAGAACTAACACCAGTTCTTTTATCACAAAAGTAATGTCTAACAAGGATATACGCCAACATTTTTATCAGAAAGTACTTTTGAATGATGCCTTACATCATCACTTTCATTAGAAAGTGCTGCCTAAAGAAAACTAACATCATCTCTTTTATCAAAAAAAGTTGTCTAAAAAGGATTTATGCCAACACTTTTATCAGAAAGTGTTTATTAATGATGCCTTACGCCAGCACTTTTATCAAAAAGCGCTGCCTTAAAAGACTTACAATGACATTTTTATCGAAAAGTGCTACTTAAAGAGGACTTACGCCAGCTCTTTTTAACATAAAGCATTGCCTAAATTGCGCTTAAGCCGGCACTTTTACATTTAAAAAATGTGTTGCATATGCGTACAACAGCGCCTAAATAGATAGTGCTTGAAAGCGGTGCCTAAGATGATAAAAAAAAGCATTGTCTAAGTTCTTATTTGCCATAGTGTGACTTTTCCTTGGTCCACAATAGCGTGGAAGAAGTCATGGAGAAGTTAACCACACTCTCCTAAATAATAGAGGATTAACTACCCACTCCCACATCTCTATAAAATGGTTGTTATTCTCGAGGGGCATAGGATCCTGGCTCAATACTACTATAAATACTTTAACCTTAAAGTTTAAAAAGAAAATCTCATATTCACACAAATACTAGATACATAAAGCTACCAATGTCTCTCGATCTACAAACACGATTGAGTTGTCTTTTATCGCGTCTTGAGCTCCTAGAATAGAGTTATTCATTTAAAATTATTGCTAATATGTAAAGAGAAACAACTAATAGTTAAAGCATAGTGTTGATATCAAATTAAGTTTCACATCCTCGTTGAAGTCATCAATGGAAAAAGATTTCATAAGGGCCAAAAACCCTAACATCTTTCTAGAGTATATATCACCACATATTGTCCCGCCATCAATGATGAGTTTCTCTTTACAAATTCCCTTCTCTAAAAAACCCTAACGTAGCAAACGATTGTAAAAGAGAGAAAGGTTTTAGGCTTAAAAAAGACTGACTCGAAAGGTTCTTGTTGAACATTTATCCAAAGGGGTGTAGGTTAAAGGATACGTAGCCAAAGGATATTAGCAAAGTTTAAAGAAAGAGACGTGAAGAAAAAAGGTTCTCAAGATCCATGAGAAACGAAAAAGGGGATGTTAAATATAGGGCTCTCCGTATATCTTACAACAAAATGAAATTGCACGATCTATAGTAACTGGTATTGGGAAACGTGAACCGCGCCACCAATTGCTAATATCATATTTCATATTGGTCATAATACACGAGGACTCTGGTATAAGAAGGCATCAATATTTCCAAGCATAAATCCAAGCATCGAGGATCCCTAGTAAACATTTATAATCACGGGTACGGTCTTTAATGCATCTGTTCATAATGTTACTAATGTCCAATCTAATATTTTCCACTCTCTCCCTTATACTAGAGGCCGAACTAAAACATGCACGACAAACCCTTATTCTTCAAGTATGAACATTGGCTTAGGGGAAAATTGTTCTAGGCTGCTCGTAAGGCTCGCGTCGAAAGGCCCAATATCATGCATTGCGTGTAAAGGCCCGTAGATAACATGAGACTCAACCACACTTGAGGGAACGTGATTCCGACCTCAAGCACACTACCCACAGTTGGATTAGATCGAAGGATCACCTGCATTAGGCGTCAAATTTCATGGAGACGGTTTTTAACTACCCTCCTTATATAAAGCATAACATGTGTCATTTCAAATACTATATCATCCACGCACTATAATTACATTTCATTCATATATATATATATATATATATATATATATATATATATATATATATATATATATATATATATATATATATATATGGTGTTTACCATTTAATAACATTGCAAACTTTTCTGTAAGAGATCTTTAAAAAGTATATGTTAATTGTGCACTGACAGAGTTGTACGTACAGCCATTATGAGATAAGGGGAATATAATTATTTCACACGTCAGAACATAATAAGGTAATGTTGTTTAAAAATAAAAAACTAATTCAAATTTAGGATTATTTATAATAATTTAATTTAAAAATAGAAAACAATCAAATTATAGATTATGTTGCTAACAACAAATCATCCTTATCGTCATCTTCAATAACGTTGTTGTTCCTTTATAAATATGAGTGAAAACAATTAATCAAAATATATTACAAATTTACAATGTCTTTCTTACCTTCTTTCACTTCTTTTATTTTCTCCTTAGTTGTATGTTTGATCATTTTTGAATATCACGTAGATGCTAATTCTAACGAGATCACATCAAAACTAGTGATTGATGCCAGTTCTGGAAGACTTATTCCAGATACATTTTTTGGAGCTTTTTTTGAAGTAAATTACATTTTTAATTGATTTTTATAATTGTTAATATTACATATAAATTATTGTATGCGTGAAATGTTATCTTATAATATATTAATGTAATATATAATTTTCAGGAGATAAATCATGCTGGAGCTGGGGGATTATGGGCAGAACTTGTGAATAATAGAGGTATATATATTGTCACTGAAAAAATTCATCTTTGAGTTTATTTTCCTAATAAGAAACAAATTTCATATATTTACTTTAAAATTTTATGTTACTAATTTTGTTTCCTTTTTAATATTTATTCTAGTCGTTAGATCTGTTTCACTATTTTATATATCTTTTGTAAATTAATGTTTCAGGTTTTGAAGCAGAAGTTTCCACTAATGGGACCTCAAATATTTATCCATGGACAATTATTGGAGAAAATCAATCATCCATTATCGTATCAACCGAACATTCTTCTTGTTTTGAGCGTAATAAAATTGCATTACGTATGGATGTTCTTTGTCATAAAAAATCTTGTCCTCGAGGTGGTGTCGGTATTTCCAATCCAGGTTTTTGGGGAATGGTGAGTATCAATTAATACAACATTCTATTTATCATTTAAAGAAAATTGGAGTTATTTATAATATTTTTACAATGTTTTATATAAACAGAATATTGAGGAAGGGAAGAAATATAAAGTAGTGTTCTATGTTAGATCACTTGGTCCAATTAATTTACAAGTTTCATTTGTTGGATCTGATAATGGTGTCAAAATAGCTTCAACCAAAATAAGGTTATAATTCTATTTCTTTAATTAATTTTTTGAAACGACATCTTGTTTATTATTTTATTATTATCCAACTAAAATAAACTAATTATTGAGTTATTAATGAATGAATATCAGAGCTTTTGGAGTTAATGTTACAAAGTGGAGTAAGATGGAAACAATTCTTGAAGCCAAAAGTACTAATCACAATTCAAATCTACAAATAACAACAACTAAAAAAGGAGTATTATGGTTAGATCAAATCTCAGCTATGCCATTAGATACATACAAGGTATTATGCATAAAATAATAATAATAATAATAATTATTATAATAATTAAATTATATACAATTATTTTATTAATAATTATATTTATAATAATAATAATTAAATTATTTTTTAAAATTTGGAATAGGGTCATGGTTTTCGAAGAGATCTTTTTGAAATGTTGGCGGATTTGAAGCCAAAATTTTTTAGATTTCCAGGTATGATAAAATAATAATAGTTTAATTTTGTAACTTTAATTAATTGTGCTGAAATTGATAGTAAAATGATTATTAATATTATTTTAATTTATAAAAATTTATTTGATCCCTAAATTTTTATTATTGGTTATAGGTGGTTGTTATGTTGAAGGAGATTATTTGAGAAATGCTTTTAGGTGGAAAGATACAGTTGGAGCATGGGAAGAGAGACCTGGCCACTATGGTGATGTCTGGAAGTATTGGACAGATGATGGATTTGGTTATTTTGAGGGGCTTCAAGTAATTTTTTTTTAATACTTTTTTCAATATTAAATATTTTTCTTTTCTAATTAAAAAATATTAATATTTTTGTTTATTAAACAGTTATCTGAGGATCTTGGTGCATTTCCAATTTGGGTGTTTAATAATGGTATTAGTCATCATGATGAAGTTAATACGTCTGCGATATCACCATTTGTGCAAGTATAATTTTCTTAATATTATTTTTTATTATTTAAAATGTATTTATAATTTTAATTAACTTATTTATTTATTTTATTTACACTTTTTGATTATTAATTAATAGGAAGCCTTAGATGGTATTGAGTTTGCGAGAGGTTCTCCAAAATCAAAATGGGGTTCTCTTAGAGCTTCCATGGGACATCCCCACCCATTTGATTTGAGATATGTTGCAGTAGGAAATGAAGATTGTGGTAAATATAATTATGAAGGAAATTATCTCAAATTTTATGAAGCTATAAAACATAATTATCCTGACATTCAGATTATCTCAAATTGTGACGGTTCTCAACAACCACTCAATCATACAGCAGATCTTTATGATTTTCATGTAAAAATATTATTTAATTTAATTATTTATATTTGTTTTCAATTTTAAAAATATTACTTTTTACTATCATTAATTTTGAATTGACGTAAAGTGACTTACATGTTATATATATTTTTCAATTATTAGATTTATTCAAATTCAAAGGAGATGTTTTCCCAATATACAAGGTTTGATAATGCATTACGATCCGGACCAAAGGTTTGATTATTAATTATTTTTTTGAATTTATTTATTGAAATAATTATTAATTGTTGGAAAAATTTATTCATGTTTTATTAATTACACTTTATAGGCATTTGTTAGTGAGTATGCTGTTTGGAAGGAAGATGCGGGAAATGGAAGCCTTTACGCAGCTGTGGCTGAGGCTGCATTTCTTATTGGACTTGAAAAAAATAGGTTAGGTTATATTCCATTAGTTTTTTTCCAACATTCTACTAGCTGAAATGTCATTTCTGCATTCAAATGTTCCTGCACAATAACTTATTGAGTTGGTTTAACGTACCAACATTTCATCAATTTTGACATAAATTTCAATTATTTTTCTATTTTTTACAGTGATGTCGTCAGCATGGTTGCCTATGCACCCCTCTTTGTAAACACAAATGACAGAGCGTAATTTTCTAATGTCTTGCCATTCATTTTTATTTACCATTTATATACATCTATATAAACAGAGATGATTTATTTAATTTATTTTCTATATATTTTCAGTTGGATGCCAGATGCAGTTGTATTTAACTCTTATGAAAGTTATAGAACTCCAAGTTATTGGCTCCAACAATTTTTTATTGACTCTAGTGGAGCAACCTTTCTTAATTCAATTCTTCAAAATTCTTCTAGCTCAATTGTTGCATCAGCAATTCAGTATAAAAATTCTCAAGATGGAAACAATTATCTAAAAGTCAAGGTAATAATAACTTAATTTAAATAAAGATAAATGTTAGTGTTTCGTACTTACTTAAAAATTAAATAAAATTGGAATTATTAACTTTTGCAGGCAGTGAATTTTGGAAATGCAACGGAAAATTTTAATATTTTAATAAATGGTTTAAAATCAAAAGTTCAACAATTTGGTTCGTCAATGGTGGTGCTTACATCCTCCAATAAAATGGATGAGAATTCTTTCTCAGAACCAACAAAGGTACACTTTATTTTTAAACAAAATAAATTTACAATTTTTTTTAAAAATAGAAACTATTTTTTATTTTTTAATCAAAATTATTGCAATATATAATTTTTTTTATCAATTTTTTATATGTGCAGATTGTGCCTAAAAGAACTCCACTTTTTAATGCAAGCAATGACATGATTGTTGCTCTTCCTCCTTATTCAGTTACATCACTAGATTTATTAATTTAAAACAATATGATGTTGGATGGTTTTTTTTGTTTATATTGGAAGAATGGGAGAAAGTTGTTTATAAGCAATTAATGAAAAAAATGTATAGAGTTTTATTTCTACTGCATAGATTATTTCTCCCTTGCCATCCATATATATATATATATATATATATATATATATATATATATATATATCAATATTTAAATTTTATATCAAATTAAGTAAATATAATATACTCAAACCAAAAAAAGAAATTGATACACCTGGGAAAACAAATAAAAACTGCACATTTGAGAGAAAGACGGACCTTTAAGCATATAAATATTTTCGATATGTAAGTGGTGGCAAAAAACTTGAAGAAGTCTATGGAAAGTTTGTCCATTCATCAAAAGCTAAAAAAAAAATTTAAGCAAATTTTCTTTTAAATTATTTTTATAAGAAAAATGGACTAATTAGAGTACAAGGGGTACCTTTGCTCGATACAAGAAACATTACAAATTTAAGAAGTCTCTAGGACTTTTACATCAGTCATAGTATCTAACACACACTCTATTCTTTACTCCAATTACAACCACAACCACGAGATCAGTTCAATGTTCGACACAATATCATCAACAAAACTAATTATGTTATTAAACATATATAATGTTGTTTCTCATCAACCATAAGCTAAGCACTACACAGTGTCCATCCAAATCACACCAACATTAGATTTTCTTGCAATACTGTAAAAAAAAATGGAAATGATTTCTACCGTCCTCATTCTTCTCCTCCTCCATATCTAACCAATGGAAAATATTTTCCCATACCTTTAGCCCTATTCTACATTGAAAGAACAGATGAGCTAAAGTTTCTCCATCTTCCAAATAGCAAGCATGTACCTTAACATGAATATCATGCAGAATCCCTCTCCTTGAAAGTTGATCTCTGGTTGGAATTCTATTAAGCAACATCCTCCATACAAAAATCTTTATCTTTGAAGGAACCTTTGTCTTCCAAATTCGTCTCACATCTCCTATAGTTTCTTCCTCCCACTCATCTTCCTTCTCTACCAACAAAACTTATTTGCTACATCTGGCTTCAGTTCAACTCCCTTCCGAATTTCTACTAGTTGTAATCTCTACTCTCTAACCTCTACATTTTTATCACTCACTTCAATGTGGACAAACATATTCCAAACTCCATCAAGCCAACCTTCCATATCACTAATCAAGACATTTGGTTTGGCAGTCGCCTGGAACAAACAGGTAAAGTAAAGATCAAAGGCTTACTACCTAACCATCTATACTTTCAAAAAAAATATCCTACTTCTTGCACCTACTTTGCTTTAAATATTTGTAATAAACCAATCATCTTGAGCTTGATTTTTCCTAATAATTTATTGAATGTTAATCCACTAATTTGGTGCCTTTCTATTTCCTCTCGGTCCATTACCTCACAGAATGTACTTCTAAAGGTTTCCATACTTAAACGTTAGAATATCCCTCCAAATTGCCTCATCTTCAAGCAACATCATCCATTTCCACTTGAAAACTAAAGCAATGTTAAAAGATTACATGTTCCTTACTTTCAAGCCACCAGCCTCTTTTGGTTTGAAAATATTACTACATTTTATCCAATTGATTCCTCTCTTGTCTTCATTACCATGGACACGAAATATGTTGTCAATTTGGATAATTTCCTTGATGATCTTCTTAGGAGCTTTATAAAAAGACATGAAATAAAAAGGTAAGCTTGGAAAGACATAATTCATCAATGTTACTCTTCCTCCTAGTGATAGCCAATTATCTATCCAAGACGAGAGCTTCTTATTCATGCTATCAACCATAGGTCTCCAAGTTTCACACCTTCTTGGATTAGACCCTATAGGAATGCCAAAAAACATGAAAGGTATAGACTCTACACAACAAGATAAGAATTGAGATGTTGCCTCCAAGACATTCTCCTCTATATGAATGCCAAAAAGCTTGCTCTTGAAGAAGTTCACTTTTAACCTTGACACCAATTCAAAACCCCTTGGAGTTGCAGTCAAACTCAAAAAATTCTCCCAACTACCTTTCCGAATTATAAGTGTGTCATCTACAAATTAGAGAATCTTATGCTCAGTTTGATCATCTATTTGGAACCTTGCAACAACTTCTAACCAAACTGCTTTATTGATTAGGAAAGCCAAACCTTCTACTGTTATGGAAATCATAAAAGTGGATAGAGGATCCCCTTGTCTTAAGCCTCTCTTAACCTTGCAATCATTTGTCGGGCTCCCATTTACTAAGATTGACGTGCTACCAATGAAGATGCATGCTTCCATCTATCTTCACAATCAATACTCATAAGAATAAACATGAGGTCATTCTAACTCACACAGTCGTGAGGTTGTTCAAAATTAATTTTCAAAAGCATACACTGCTTCTTGTCTTTGTTTGCTAAATCTATTATATCATTAAGCACTAGAACACCATCTAACATTTGTCATCCCGTAACAAAAGATGTTGTGATTCAGAAACCACCCTACTAAGAATACTTTTTAGTCTTGCAACCAACCGTTTTGAGAGAATTTCATAGAAACAACCAACAGGGAATTTAGGCTTATATTCATCTAACTCTTGAGGGCTCAGAATCTTTGGGACAAGAGCAATAAAAAAATTTGTTATAGACTTGTGCATCTTAGCATTCAAATGGAAAATTAGTAAACAGATCAAAATATCTTCTTGTGTAATTCATTTAACTTTTAACCTTTAGGTCATTAGTTAAACTACATTCATAGTTTTCTCTTACTTAAAAGTTCTTTTGGGCTTATAGACTATCATATAAAATTAAATGAGAGCTTCTATAGAATTATAAAAATAAAATATATTTTTAACTTAGAGGAGATGTTATTTTAAAAATTCATAGTTATTGCAATATTATTTTAATATTTAATATATTATATTACCTTTTCTAAAAATGTTTATTTAGATGTTTTAGATATGGTTTATATCAATTGCTTAATGGATTTCTATTTCTCTCAAAAGTTACTGAGATACTTCTTGGAGGTAGTTCTGCATTAGTAGAGAGGAAATTGGAAACTGGACACACTCATTAGATACTTAATTTTAGAAACTCTCAAAAAATAATACATGGCCAAGGCCAAATATGGTTGTGAATAGAAATAAAGGGGATGTTTAATGTTAGAGTGAAATATGTCATCATAGATGTACTAATAGAGCACTTTTAAGAGCCAACTATAGGATGTACATATAACAAGTTCTTGTGATAGGTAATGTTGAATGTTGCATTGAGCTTGTTTTTAGGAATTAGAGTTGGTTTGGGCTGCTAGTTAATATATCTAGTTGGAATCTTAAACCATTATTTAGTTTTATTTGGTTTGATGAGTTTCCTAACTATGCTTAATTGGAAAATAATTAAATTTCAATTTGTCTAACCTAATATTATTATCAGTTCTCTAGATTTAGGATAGGCATTAATTTTAGTAAAACAAATATAGCAACACTGTGATAAACAGGATGTGTTATCTTGGTTAAAAGAACAGGTTGAACAAGATGTCCTATGAAGAAGAATGTTGAGTTAAGATGTTCTATCAACTAAAGCAACATGTCAGACAAGATGTCCTATGCAGAAGCTATTTGACATCGCGATTGTTTTGGACTGGGTTGTTAGATAGGTTCAAGATTTAAATGATTCAGAATATTCTGGGAATATTATGCTATCCTATGTAGAGCTGATTGTTAGGTTTGGAAGATTCGAGTCTAAATCAAGAAGAATATTCACTTTCTAATTATGGAGATAATTTAGGAAGATTTGATTGAAGACCTATCTTTGTGCAGAAGTTTTCTGCTGATTTGTAGCAGCCAATAAGCTGTGATTAAAAGCCCAAATCCAGTTGGGAAAAAGGTTATAAATAGAAGCATTGTAACCTAGGAAAAATTACTAGTCGAAGATGTAAAAGTTTAAATTATTAAGGTTGAGTCTGTAAGCCACTCTCTAGAAGAGTTGGTATGTGCGAGCCTCTCGAATATCATGTAGATATGAGAGTAGGACTGATGTTTAGAGTTGTAATTCTCCATTGTTCATTCTTAAGCTTTTAAGCATATAATGTTTATTATTCTTGGAGGAAGCTTTTAAGTCACTCTAAGTATAGTTCTTAGTCAAGAGTCTTTGCTAGGTATTGTTTTGGAAGTGTGTCTTCCTGTTTTACATATCGAAAGTTTAACATCAGAAGCCTGCGGGATTGATACAACCGTTAGAAGTTTCGGAATGGAAGGGGGACAGTATTTCTATGGACTTTGTGACGGGATTACCTAATACTTCAAGAGGACATGATTCTATTTGGGTGATTGTTGATAAGCTTATGAAGTCGGCTCATTTTATTCCTATTAACATCACATACCTAGTGTCGAAGTTGGTGGAGATTTATACCAGTGCGATTGTTAGGCTGCATGGCATTCCTTTGTGTATCGTGCCGGATAGAGATCCGAGTTTAACATCTGATTTTTAGAAGAGTTTGCAAGAGGCGTTGGGTTCTAAGTTGAGACAGAGTTTGGCGTATCACCTCAAACGGATGGTCAGACGAAGAGGAATATTCAATCATTGGAGGATCTGCTAAGAGCATGTGTTCTTGAGCAGGGCGGTTCGTGGGATACTTACCTTCCATTGATTGGGTTCACATATAATAATAGTTACCATTCTAGTATCAGAATGGAACCCTTTGAGGCATTGTACGGTCGGAGATGTAGGACTCCTCTGTGTTGGAATGAATTTGGAGAAAGTGTGGTGCTTGGACCAGAAATTGTCTGATAAGCTATCGAGAAGGTGAGGTTGATTCGAGAAAAGATGAAAGCTTCACAAAGTAGACAAAAGAGTTATCATGATAAGCGAAGGAAGGATTTGAAATTTCAAGCGGGTGACCATGTATTTTTTAGAGTTACAACTGTGACTGGTGTTGGGCGAGCATTGAAGTCTAAGAAGCTCACTCCTTGTTTTATTGGTATGTATCAGATATTGGAAAAATTTGGAAATGTGGCGTATAGAATAGCGTTACCGCCTAATCTTTCGATTTTGCATGATGTGTTCCATGTATCACAACCCCGGAAGTATGTTTTCCATCCGTCGCATGTGGTTCATATGGATGATGTGCAAGTACGGGATAATCTCATGGTGAAGACGATGCCGGTATGAATTGTGGATCGTGAAACAAAGACGCTCAGAGGCAAGGATATTGCGTTGGTGAAAGTGGTTTGGACGGGAGCTGCTGGAGAAAGCATGACTCGGGAGTTGGAAAGCAGGATGCGGGAATCCTATCCCGAGTTGTTTGGATCAGGTAAATTTTTTAGGACGAAAATATTCTAAGTGGGGGAGATTTGTAACACCTGTATATCGATTTATTATTTAACTTGAATTATTTTAGTATTTATTGAGTTTTGGCGTATTGTGAGCGACCGAGTCGGTATTTTTGCGGGATAACGGGTCGAGAGTCGATCGTGAATTTTAATATTTTTAGTATTAGAAATATTATTAGAATAATATTTGGTGTTTTGGGAATTTATCGAGTAATTAAGATTAAACCGAGAATTTGAGAATAAGAGTAAAGGGGGTATACTGTGAGTAAATTAGATGGGCTAGAGGTAAGTGTTGTACGTGAATAATTTTGTTTAGGCCCAAATTTAGTAGTGAGGCACTTAGGGTACACCACTAAGGTTTTACAAAACCAGAAAACATAACATTGTGGATAAATAGCAAAGCAGCAGAGAAGAGGAAAATAGGAGAAGAGAGAATACGAGCAATTTTCATAGCGGAACGATTTTGGGGGATTTTGACCGGAACGTAAATTAGAGAGACCTTCAATCCAAAGGTAAGGGTGGGGTTCTTGCTCTATAAACGAGGGTATGATGAATTGTATGTGGGGTTTAGGGGATTAATATTGTCTCTGCGTTTCGATTGTCGCTCTGATACGTAGCACTCGGGGGACAAACGCGTGTTTTATTAATTATTTGTTTTGCTGAATTTTCAATGACGTTTTGCAATTTAATTTGTACTTTGAAGTTGTTTTGTGAAGATGCTATGGTGTTGACTTAATTTTTGGGAAGTTTTGTGAATCCACTGCGTGGTTAAATTTTATTCGATGAAGTGACTTTTGGAGACTAAATAATTTATTATAGTTGTCCATTTTGATTATATGTGCTATGTATCTATGTGAAGGTGTGTATGTCGTAAATGATTTAAATGACGAAATGTGATATCCCATATGAATGTTTGAAATTTTATACTCAGATTTATGAATAAATATTGGGGTAGAATTGGGGTGTTACGCGTTGTGTCAGATCAGATGTCCCAACAAGTAATAGGATGTCTGGAATTTGATATACCCTAATTTCAATTACCTCTTCAAATTAAAAATCATTGTGTTCCTATATGACTCAAATATCGATGATAAAATGTTACTTTGATTTGTAGTTGATGACATGGATTGTGGTATGAGCCAAAAAATTAGTCATTGTTCTAATTATTCCATAAATGGTTTGAATATGATGATACAAAATATTTGATCTCTTTTAATTGAGCCAATGCTTATTAATAAAAGAGTTGGCTAAGGACGACTTAAGTTAAACAAAATAATTGTGTAAAGTATATATAAGACAATGCTTATTAGCAGAAAGAGATGCCTAAAGAGAACTAACACCAGTTCTTTTATCACAAAAGTAATGTCTAACAAGGATATACGCCAACATTTTTATCAGAAAGTACTTTTGAATGATGCCTTACATCATCACTTTCATTAGAAAGTGCTGCCTAAAGAAAACTAACATCATCTCTTTTATCAAAAAAAGTTGTCTAAAAAGGATTTATGCCAACACTTTTATCAGAAAGTGTTTATTAATGATGCCTTACGCCAGCACTTTTATCAAAAAGCGCTGCCTTAAAAGACTTACAATGACATTTTTATCGAAAAGTGCTACTTAAAGAGGACTTACGCCAGCTCTTTTTAACATAAAGCATTGCCTAAATTGCGCTTAAGCCGGCACTTTTACATTTAAAAAATGTGTTGCATATGCGTACAACAGCGCCTAAATAGATAGTGCTTGAAAGCGGTGCCTAAGATGATAAAAAAAAGCATTGTCTAAGTTCTTATTTGCCATAGTGTGACTTTTCCTTGGTCCACAATAGCGTGGAAGAAGTCATGGAGAAGTTAACCACACTCTCCTAAATAATAGAGGATTAACTACCCACTCCCACATCTCTATAAAATGGTTGTTATTCTCGAGGGGCATAGGATCCTGGCTCAATACTACTATAAATACTTTAACCTTAAAGTTTAAAAAGAAAATCTCATATTCACACAAATACTAGATACATAAAGCTACCAATGTCTCTCGATCTACAAACACGATTGAGTTGTCTTTTATCGCGTCTTGAGCTCCTAGAATAGAGTTATTCATTTAAAATTATTGCTAATATGTAAAGAGAAACAACTAATAGTTAAAGCATAGTGTTGATATCAAATTAAGTTTCACATCCTCGTTGAAGTCATCAATGGAAAAAGATTTCATAAGGGCCAAAAACCCTAACATCTTTCTAGAGTATATATCACCACATATTGTCCCGCCATCAATGATGAGTTTCTCTTTACAAATTCCCTTCTCTAAAAAACCCTAACGTAGCAAACGATTGTAAAAGAGAGAAAGGTTTTAGGCTTAAAAAAGACTGACTCGAAAGGTTCTTGTTGAACATTTATCCAAAGGGGTGTAGGTTAAAGGATACGTAGCCAAAGGATATTAGCAAAGTTTAAAGAAAGAGACGTGAAGAAAAAAGGTTCTCAAGATCCATGAGAAACGAAAAAGGGGATGTTAAATATAGGGCTCTCCGTATATCTTACAACAAAATGAAATTGCACGATCTATAGTAACTGGTATTGGGAAACGTGAACCGCGCCACCAATTGCTAATATCATATTTCATATTGGTCATAATACACGAGGACTCTGGTATAAGAAGGCATCAATATTTCCAAGCATAAATCCAAGCATCGAGGATCCCTAGTAAACATTTATAATCACGGGTACGGTCTTTAATGCATCTGTTCATAATGTTACTAATGTCCAATCTAATATTTTCCACTCTCTCCCTTATACTAGAGGCCGAACTAAAACATGCACGACAAACCCTTATTCTTCAAGTATGAACATTGGCTTAGGGGAAAATTGTTCTAGGCTGCTCGTAAGGCTCGCGTCGAAAGGCCCAATATCATGCATTGCGTGTAAAGGCCCGTAGATAACATGAGACTCAACCACACTTGAGGGAACGTGATTCCGACCTCAAGCACACTACCCACAGTTGGATTAGATCGAAGGATCACCTGCATTAGGCGTCAAATTTCATGGAGACGGTTTTTAACTACCCTCCTTATATAAAGCATAACATGTGTCATTTCAAATACTATATCATCCACGCACTATAATTACATTTCATTCATTCATATATATATATATATATATATATATATATATATATATATATATATGGTGTTTACCATTTAATAACATTGCAAACTTTTCTGTAAGAGATCTTTAAAAAGTATATGTTAATTGTGCACTGACAGAGTTGTACGTACAGCCATTATGAGATAAGGGGAATATAATTATTTCACACGTCAGAACATAATAAGGTAATGTTGTTTAAAAATAAAAAACTAATTCAAATTTAGGATTATTTATAATAATTTAATTTGAAAATAGAAAACAATCAAATTATAGATTATGTTGCTAACAACAAATCATCCTTATCGTCATCTTCAATAATGTTGTTGTTCCTTTATAAATATGAGTGAAAACAATTAATCAAAATATATTACAAATTTACAATGTCTTTCTTACCTTCTTTCACTTCTTTTATTTTCTCCTTAGTTGTATGTTTGATCATTTTTGAATATCACGTAGATGCTAATTCTAACGAGATCACATCAAAACTAGTGATTGATGCCGGTTCTGGAAGACTTATTCCAGATACATTTTTTGGAGCTTTTTTTGAAGTAAATTACATTTTTAATTGATTTTTATAATTGTTAATATTACATATAAATTATTGTATGCGTGAAATGTTATCTTATAATATATTAATGTAATATATAATTTTCAGGAGATAAATCATGCTGGAGCTGGGGGATTATGGGCAGAACTTGTGAATAATAGAGGTATATATATTGTCACTGAAAAAATTCATCTTTGAGTTTATTTTCCTAATAAGAAACAAATTTCATATATTTACTTTAAAATTTTATGTTACTAATTTTGTTTCCTTTTTAATATTTATTCTAGTCGTTAGATCTATTTCACTATTTTATATATCTTTTGTAAATTAATGTTTCAGGTTTTGAAGCAGAAGTTTCCACTAATGGGACCTCAAATATTTATCCATGGACAATTATTGGAGAAAATCAATCATCCATTATCGTATCAACCGAACATTCTTCTTGTTTTGAGCGTAATAAAATTGCATTACGTATGGATGTTCTTTGTCATAAAAAATCTTGTCCTCGAGGTGGTGTCGGTATTTCCAATCCAGGTTTTTGGGGAATGGTGAGTATCAATTAATACAACATTCTATTTATCATTTAAAGAAAATTGGAGTTATTTATAATATTTTTACAATGTTTTATATAAACAGAATATTGAGGAAGGGAAGAAATATAAAGTAGTGTTCTATGTTAGATCACTTGGTCCAATTAATTTACAAGTTTCATTTGTTGGATCTGATAATGGTGTCAAAATAGCTTCAACCAAAATAAGGTTATAATTCTATTTCTTTAATTAATTTTTTGAAACGACATCTTGTTTATTATTTTATTATTATCCAACTAAAATAAACTAATTATTGAGTTATTAATGAATGAATATCAGAGCTTTTGGAGTTAATGTTACAAAGTGGAGTAAGATGGAAACAATTCTTGAAGCCAAAAGTACTAATCACAATTCAAATCTACAAATAACAACAACTAAAAAAGGAGTATTATGGTTAGATCAAATCTCAGCCATGCCATTAGATACATACAAGGTATTATGCATAAAATAATAATAATAATAATTATTATTATAATAATTAAATTATATACAATTATTTTAT
This sequence comes from Vicia villosa, assembly GCF_029867415.1. NCBI lineage: Eukaryota > Viridiplantae > Streptophyta > Magnoliopsida > Fabales > Fabaceae > Vicia > Vicia villosa. Next base: position 145,992,928 of record NC_081185.1, on the reverse strand, counting down.
TAATAATTATATTTATAATAATAATAATTAAATTATTTTTTAAAATTTGGAATAGGGTCATGGTTTTCGAAGAGATCTTTTTGAAATGTTGGCGGATTTGAAGCCAAAATTTTTTAGATTTCCAGGTATGATAAAATAATAATAGTTTAATTTTGTAACTTTAATTAATTGTGCTGAAATTGATAGTAAAATGATTATTAATATTATTTTAATTTATAAAAATTTATTTGATCCCTAAATTTTTATTATTGGTTATAGGTGGTTGTTATGTTGAAGGAGATTATTTGAGAAATGCTTTTAGGTGGAAAGATACAGTTGGAGCATGGGAAGAGAGACCTGGCCACTATGGTGATGTCTGGAAGTATTGGACAGATGATGGATTTGGTTATTTTGAGGGGCTTCAAGTAATTTTTTTTTAATACTTTTTTCAATATTAAATATTTTTCTTTTCTAATTAAAAAATATTAATATTTTTGTTTATTAAACAGTTATCTGAGGATCTTGGTGCATTTCCAATTTGGGTGTTTAATAATGGTATTAGTCATCATGATGAAGTTAATACGTCTGCGATATCACCATTTGTGCAAGTATAATTTTCTTAATATTATTTTTTATTATTTAAAATGTATTTATAATTTTAATTAACTTATTTATTTATTTTATTTACACTTTTTGATTATTAATTAATAGGAAGCCTTAGATGGTATTGAGTTTGCGAGAGGTTCTCCAAAATCAAAATGGGGTTCTCTTAGAGCTTCCATGGGACATCCACACCCATTTGATTTGAGATATGTTGCAGTAGGAAATGAAGATTGTGGTAAATATAATTATGAAGGAAATTATCTCAAATTTTATGAAGCTATAAAACATAATTATCCTGACATTCAGATTATCTCAAATTGTGACGGTTCTCAACAACCACTCAATCATACAGCAGATCTTTATGATTTTCATGTAAAAATATTATTTAATTTAATTATTTATATTTGTTTTCAATTTTAAAAATATTACTTTTTACTATCATTAATTTTGAATTGATGTAAAGTGACTTACATGTTATATATATATTTTTCAATTATTAGATTTATTCAAATTCAAAGGAGATGTTTTCCCAATATACAAGGTTTGATAATGCATTACGATCCGGACCAAAGGTTTGATTATTAATTATTTTTTTGAATTTATTTATTGAAATAATTATTAATTGTTGGAAAAATTTATTCATGTTTTATTAATTACACTTTATAGGCATTTGTTAGTGAGTATGCTGTTTGGAAGGAAGATGCGGGAAATGGAAGCCTTTACGCAGCTGTGGCTGAGGCTGCATTTCTTATTGGACTTGAAAAAAATAGGTTAGGTTATATATATATATATATATATATATATATATATATATATATATATATATATATATATATATATATATATATATATATATATATATATATATATATATATATATATAACATTCCATTAGTTTTTTTCCAACATTCTACTAGCTGAAATGTCATTTCTGCATTCAAATGTTCCTGCACAATAACTTATTGAGTTGGTTTAACGTACCAACATTTCATCAATTTTGACATAAATTTCAATTATTTTTCTATTTTTTACAGTGATGTCGTCAGCATGGTTGCCTATGCACCCCTCTTTGTAAACACAAATGACAGAGCGTAATTTTCTAATGTCTTGCCATTCATTTTTATTTACCATTTATATACATCTATATAAACAGAGATGATTTATTTAATTTATTTTCTATATATTTTCAGTTGGATGCCAGATGCAGTTGTATTTAACTCTTATGAAAGTTATAGAACTCCAAGTTATTGGCTCCAACAATTTTTTATTGACTCTAGTGGAGCAACCTTTCTTAATTCAATTCTTCAAAATTCTTCTAGCTCAATTGTTGCATCAGCAATTCAGTATAAAAATTCTCAAGATGGAAACAATTATCTAAAAGTCAAGGTAATAATAACTTAATTTAAATAAAGATAAATGTTAGTGTTTCGTACTTACTTAAAAATTAAATAAAATTGGAATTATTAACTTTTGCAGGCAGTGAATTTTGGAAATGCAACGGAAAATTTTAATATTTTAATAAATGGTTTAAAATCAAAAGTTCAACAATTTGGTTCGTCAATGGTGGTGCTTACATCCTCCAATAAAATGGATGAGAATTCTTTCTCAGAACCAACAAAGGTACACTTTATTTTTAAACAAAATAAATTTACAATTTTTTTTAAAAATAGAAACTATTTTTTATTTTTTAATCAGAATTATTGCAATATATAATTTTTTTTATCAATTTTTTATATGTGCAGATTGTGCCTAAAAGAACTCCACTTTTTAATGCAAGCAATGACATGATTGTTGCTCTTCCTCCTTATTCAGTTACATCACTAGATTTATTAATTTAAAACAATATGATGTTGGATGGTTTTTTTTGTTTATATTGGAAGAATGGGAGAAAGTTGTTTATAAGCAATTAATGAAAAAAATGTATAGAGTTTTATTTCTACTGCATAGATTATTTCTCCCTTGCCATCCATATATATATATATATATATATATATATATATATATATATATATATATATATATATATATATATATATATATATATATATATATATATATATATATATCAATATATAAATTTTATATCAAATTAAGTAAATATAATATACTCAAACCAAAAAAAGAAATTGATACACCTGGGAAAACAAATAAAAACTGCACATTTGAGAGAAAGACGGACCTTTAAGCATATAAATATTTTCGATATGTAAGTGGTGGCAAAAAACTTGAAGAAGTCTATGGAAAGTTTGTCCATTCATCAAAAGCTAAAAAAAAAATTTAAGCAAATTTTCTTTTAAATTATTTTTATAAGAAAAATGGACTAATTAGAGTACAAGGGGTACCTTTGCTCGATACAAGAAACATTACAAATTTAAGAAGTCTCTAGGACTTTTACATCAGTCATAGTATCTAACACACACTTTATTCTTTACTCCAATTACAACCACAACCACGAGATCAGTTCAATGTTCGACACAATATCATCAACAAAACTAATTATGTTATTAAACATATATAATGTTGTTTCTCATCAACCATAAGCTAAGCACTACACAGTGTCCATCCAAATCACACCAACATTAGATTTTCTTGCAATACTGTAAAAAAAAATGGAAATGATTTCTACCGTCCTCATTCTTCTCCTCCTCCATATCTAACCAATGGAAAATATTTTCCCATACCTTTAGCCCTATTCTACATTGAAAGAACAGATGAGCTAAAGTTTCTCCATCTTCCAAATAGCAAGCATGTACCTTAACATGAATATCATGCAGAATCCCTCTCCTTGAAAGTTGATCTCTGGTTGGAATTCTATTAAGCAACATCCTCCATACAAAAATCTTTATCTTTGAAGGAACCTTTGTCTTCCAAATTCGTCTCACATCTCCTATAGTTTCTTCCTCCCACTCATCTTCCTTCTCTACCAACAAAACTTATTTGCTACATCTGGCTTCAGTTCAACTCCCTTCCGAATTTCTACTAGTTGTAATATCTACTCTCTAACCTCTACATTTTTATCACTCACTTCAATGTGGACAAACATATTCCAAACTCCATCAAGCCAACCTTCCATATCACTAATCAAGACATTTGGTTTGGCAGTCGCCTGGAACAAACAGGTAAAGTAAAGATCAAAGGCTTACTACCTAACCATCTATACTTTCAAAAAAAATATCCTACTTCTTGCACCTACTTTGCTTTAAATATTTGTAATAAACCAATCATCTTGAGCTTGATTTTTCCTAATAATTTATTGAATGTTAATCCACTAATTTGGTGCCTTTCTATTTCCTCTCGGTCCATTACCTCAGAGAATGTACTTCTAAAGGTTTCCATACTTAAACGTTAGAATATCCCTCCAAATTGCCTCATCTTCAAGCAACATCATCCATTTCCACTTGAAAACTAAAGCAATGTTAAAAGATGTAATACCCCGTATTAATCAAATGCTCTAATGTATTAACTGACACTGAGGTTTTATCAATTGTTACGATAGAGATACTTTTGGACATTAAGTTAGTAGTGTTAACTTAAAGATATTTCCTTATATCCTTCATTTTGCTTTTCTTCTTCATTATTCTTCTTGAAAGCCAAAGATAGAGAGAGGAAGTAGAGAGAAGGAAGAGCAAGAGGAGAAGAGGAGAAAAGCTTGGATCTTCGTCGTTTCTTCGCCGAATCAACTCATCTTCGACATCAACGACTCTTAATCGAGGTGGGTTCTAGTTAGAAACTTATAGCTTTGATTGTGGATGAGAAATCATAAGTTTTGATTTAGGGTTTGTATAGAGGAAATCTAGGTTTTGGACAAATTCATCAATGTTCATGAGCAAAGTGATTATAATCCATGAATAGATCATCTATAGTTTGTATCCATGCTTTAATCTGATTTGGAACAGGTTTAGATGGTTTTGAACCATGGAAAATTGTGGGTGAACAGAACTGAGAACTGAATTCTCGCGCGCTTCGCGGCGCGAACGGGGCTGCGCGGCGCGAACTATGCAGGTTTTTAGGGGTTTTGCTTCTGTCTTCAGTACGCGGCGCGTACTGGGTGTCGCGGCGCGAACAGTTTGGAAATCTTTAGAGTTTGCTACTGCCAGAGGGTTCGCGGCGCGTAGATTAGTTAGCGGCGCGAACTGTGTTAGAAATTATAGTGGTTTGCTTCTGCCATAGGGTTCGCGGCGCGACCTAGTTGTTGCGCGGCGCGAACTGAAGCTTCCTTAACCAATTTTTCTTAGATTAATGAACATTGTTTCAATCGTAACCTTCTAACCGTAAAACTGTTTTAACCGTCGTTTGAAGCAGTAATAGGCTAGGAGTGTGTCCTTTATAGTGGTGTAGATTTTGGAACCATGAGGACGTTGTGCTCTTGGTATGATGCTTATGTACTCTATAATTATTGTTTGAGTTCTATTGCAGGTGGATTGGTAATACCTTGTTATATGTGTTTATATCAAGAGGGTTAAATAACTACATTGTTATGTGAATAAAGCATAAGTGAGGAAAACTAGGAATTGTTAGGTTGTGTAGCTTAACAAAGAAACCTAGGATGAAACATTATATGGACATACGTGTTGGAATCTTATGAGGAAAGGCTAACAGGCCTAGTGGTTTGCGGAAGCGATCACCATTGTTGATGTATTAATCGGAACCGTAGTATTTTCTTTATTTCTTTATTTTTCCTTTGAATGCTAACAGGCATTCACCGTGCAGAGAGGCACAATAATCTTGGCAGGTTTGATTCCCGCTTTTGTGTACGAATGGAACCTACGGGTAGAGACTTGTGATGGTGTACGGGCCATGTGAAGTGACGATTCATGGGGAAAGGCTCATGAGTCCGAATCCATGTCGTATGTCAAGATTTTTCCAAAGGATTCATGACTCGTGCCACCTCCTAGACGTAAAAGGGGACGGGAATATGGGGATGCCTTGGTATTGGTTTCCGATTAATAATCTTGTGTTGAGTTGTTGAACTCTAAGTATGATTCCATATAATGTTAGTGTGAGAACTCAAGGTCTAGTTCCTTATGACTTGAGACTTATAGATTAGAACCTTGTAAAGCCGAGAGGATCCATAGGATAGGGAACTCACTGGGATTTTATATCTCACCCCATTATATATTGATTTCAGGTACTACAGGTTCCGCGAAGGGTAAGGAGAAAGAAGTTTGATTTCCTTATTCCTTGTTCTTATTTTGGATATGGCGAAGCTTCCGTTGTGGAGTTCTTTTGAGATCATTGTCTGATCTAGTTCTTAGCTTTTTATTTTGAACATCTTGTATGTATTATGCCATTGTGTAGAACTTTAGTATTTGGGCATTAATATGTATAATGTGTTGTCTAGGAACTTATTGGTATTTCAGTACCAAATACTTGGATTCATGTATACTTATATGATTTGATGCATGTATTTATATATGGGTGTTACAGTTGGTATCAGAGCAGGTCGTATCCTCGACCTAGCCATGAGATATTATAAGTGTTCTTTCTGTCCAAGATGTGTTGTGTTCCCATGAGTTTTGTTGTGTTATGACTATGGCATTGAGCCTGATCAACTTAATCCCATTTTGATAACCTCCAGGAACATGGCGGACGGACGCAGGACTCGTGGTCGACCCCCCACACGACCTCCACAAGTGAATACACCGGATGGCGGTGCGAATGTTCCATGGCCCCAGTTCATGCAACAGATGCAACAGCAGCAGAATCAGTTCATGCTGCAGATGATGCAACAGATGAATGGCGGTCATAATGCTCCAGTGGTTGTGCCCGAAGCTGTAGGTGGGACTTATAGAGATTTCATTCGCATGAATCCTCCGGAATTTCATGGTGGATTAGATCCTATAAAGGCGCATGAGTGGGTGGCCAATGTAGAAGGAATCTTTGAGATCGTACATTGTAGTGAAGAGGACAAGGTAGTGTTTGCTTCTCATTCGCTGAAAGGTCCAGCTATGAGGTGGTGGAAGGGTGCTTCTGCTTTGATGATTACTCAGGGAGTACCTAAGGAATGGGAGAATTTCAAGACCACTTTTATGGAGAAATACTTTCCTAGTTCACTGAGGACTAAGAAGGAGTTGGAGTTCCAGCAGTTAAGGCAGGACAATATGTCAGTAGCTACTTATGCTGAGAAGTTTGAAATTTTGGCTGCTTACTCTAGGCAGGCCGCGTATGCTCCTGATGAGGGTTGGAAGGTGGACCAGTTTCTGTTTGGTTTAAGGGCTGATATCTCACATAGTGTGTCCCAGAGGGAGTTCACTACTTATACAGAGTTGTTGCGACAATGTTATGTGGCCGAGACTAGTTTGAAGAAAGTTCAAGCTGAGGAAGATTTGAAGAAGAAGAATCAACATGAAAGAGGAAGGCCAAGCCAACAATTTCGACCTAGGCCACAAGCTTTCAAAGGAAAGCAAGTGCGAGGTCCTCGGTCTAGTGCACCTCCGGTGTGTCGTAGTTGTGGTAAGAATCACCTTGGAAGATGTGCCTTTGAAGGGGCGAAATGTTTCCATTGTCATCAAGAAGGGCATATGGCTAGGAATTGTCCTCAGAATAGGAATCAAGTTCAAGGAAGGGGTACTGGTAGAGTTTATACCTTGGATGCTAAGAAGACCAAGGGTGATAACTCTTTGATTGCGGGTACGTGTTTCATTAATGGGCATTCTTGTTTTGTTCTATTTGATTGTGGAGCAACACACTCGTGCCACCTCCTAGACGTAGAAGGGGACGGGAATATGGGGATGCCTTGGTATTGGTTTCCGATTAATAATCTTGTGTTGAGTTGTTGAACTCTAAGTATGATTCCATATAATGTTAGTGTGAGAACTCAAGGTCTAGTTCCTTATGACTTGAGACTTATAGATTAGAACCTTGTAAAGCCGAGAGGATCCATAGGATAGGGAACTCACTGGGATTTTATATCTCACCCCATTATATATTGATTTCAGGTACTACAGGTTCCGCGAAGGGTAAGGAGAAAGAAGTTTGATTTCCTTATTCCTTGTTCTTATTTTGGATATGGCGAAGCTTCCGTTGTGGAGTTCTTTTGAGATCATTGTCTGATCTAGTTCTTAGCTTTTTATTTTGAACATCTTGTATGTATTATGCCATTGTGTAGAACTTTAGTATTTGGGCATTAATATGTATAATGTGTTGTCTAGGAACTTATTGGTATTTCAGTACCAAATACTTGGATTCATGTATACTTATATGATTTGATGCATGTATTTATATATGGGTGTTACAAAAGATTACATGTTCCTTACTTTCAAGCCACCAGCCTCTTTTGGTTTGAAAATATTACTACATTTTATCCAATTGATTCCTCTCTTGTCTTCATTACCATGGACACGAAATATGTTGTCAATTTGGATAATTTCCTTGATGATCTTCTTAGGAGCTTTATAAAAAGACATGAAATAAAAAGGTAAGCTTGGAAAGACATAATTCATCAATGTTACTCTTCCTCCTAGTGATAGCCAATTATCTATCCAAGACGAGAGCTTCTTATTCATGCTATCAACCATAGGTCTCCAAGTTTCACACCTTCTTGGATTAGACCCTATAGGAATGCCAAAAAACATGAAAGGTATAGACTCTACACAACAAGATAAGAATTGAGATGTTGCCTCCAAGACATTCTCCTCTATATGAATGCCAAAAAGCTTGCTCTTGAAGAAGTTCACTTTTAACCTTGACACCAATTCAAAACCCCTTGGAGTTGCAGTCAAACTCAAAAAATTCTCCCAACTACCTTTCCGAATTATAAGTGTGTCATCTACAAATTAGAGAATCTTATGCTCAATTTGATCATCTATTTGGAACCTTGCAACAACTTCTAACCAAACTGCTTTATTGATTAGGAAAGCCAAACCTTCTACTGTTATGGAAATCATAAAAGTGGATAGAGGATCCCCTTGTCTTAAGCCTCTCTTAACCTTGCAATCATTTGTCGGGCTCCCATTTACTAAGATTGACGTGCTACCAATGAAGATGCATGCTTCCATCTATCTTCACAATCAATACTCATAAGAATAAACATGAGGTCATTCTAACTCACACAGTCGTGAGGTTGTTCAAAATTAATTTTCAAAAGCATACACTGCTTCTTGTCTTTGTTTGCTAAATCTATTATATCATTAAGCACTAGAACACCATCTAACATTTGTCATCCCGTAACAAAAGATGTTGTGATTCAGAAACCACCCTACTAAGAATACTTTTTAGTCTTGCAACCAACCGTTTTGAGAGAATTTCATAGAAACAACCAACAGGGAATTTAGGCTTATATTCATCTAACTCTTGAGGGCTCAGAATCTTTGGGACAAGAGCAATAAAAAAATTTGTTATAGACTTGTGCATCTTAGCATTCAAATGGAAAATTAGTAAACAAATCAAAATATCTTCTTGTGTAATTCATTTAACTTTTAACCTTTAGGTCATTAGTTAAACTACATTCATAGTTTTCTCTTACTTAAAAGTTCTTTTGGGCTTATAGACTATCATATAAAATTAAATGAGAGCTTCTATAGAATTATAAAAATAAAATATATTTTTAACTTAGAGGAGATGTTATTTTAAAAATTCATAGTTATTGCAATATTATTTTAATATTTAATATATTATATTACCTTTTCTAAAAATGTTTATTTAGATGTTTTAGATATGGTTTATATCAATTGCTTAATGGATTTCTATTTCTCTCAAAAGTTACTGAGATACTTCTTGGAGGTAGTTCTGCATTAGTTGAGAGGAAATTGGAAACTGGACACACTCATTAGATACTTAATTTTAGAAACTCTAAAAAAATAATACATGGCCAAGGCCAAATATGGTTGTGAATAGAAATAAAGGGGATGTTTAATGTTGGAGTGAAATATGTCATCATAGATGTACTAATAGAGCACTTTTAAGAGCCAACTATAGGATGTACATATAACAAGTTCTTGTGATAGGTAATGTTGAATGTTGCATTGAGCTTGTTTTTAGGAATTAGAGTTGGTTTGGGCTGCTAGTTAATATATCTAGTTGGAATCTTAAACCATTATTTAGTTTTATTTGGTTTGATGAGTTTCCTAACTATGCTTAATTGGAAAATAATTAAATTTCAATTTGTCTAACCTAATATTATTATCAGTTCTCTAGATTTAGGATAGGCATTAATTTTAGTAAAACAAATATAGCAACACTGTGATAAACAGGATGTGTTATCTTGGTTAAAAGAACAGGTTGAACAAGATGTCCTATGAAGAAGAATGTTGAGTTAAGATGTTCTATCAACTAAAGCAACATGTCAGACAAGATGTCCTATGCAGAAGCTATTTGACATCGCGATTGTTTGGACTGGGTTGTTAGATAGGTTCAAGATTTAAATGATTCAGAATATTCTGGGAATATTATGCTATCCTATGTAGAGCTGACTGTTAGGTTTGGAAGATTCGAGTCTAAATCAAGAAGAATATTCACTTTCTAATTATGGAGATAATTTAGGAAGATTTGATTGAAGACTTATCTTTGTGCAGAAGTTTTATGCTGATTTGTAGCAGCCAATAAGCTGTGATTAAAAGCCCAAATCCAGTTGGGAAAAAGGTTATAAATAGAAGCATTGTAACCTAGGAAAAATTACTAGTCGAAGATGTAAAAGTTTAAATTATTAAGGTTGAGTCTGTAAGCCACTCTCTAGAAGAGTTGGTATGTGCGAGCCTCTCGAATATCATGTAGATATGAGAGTAGGACTGATGTTTAGAGTTGTAATTCTCCATTGTTCATTCTTAAGCTTTTAAGCATATAATGTTCATTATTCTTGGAGGAAGCTTTTAAGTCACTCTAAGTATAGTTCTTAGTCAAGAGTCTTTGCTAGGTATTGTTTTGGAAGTGTGTCTTCCTGTTTTACATATCGAAAGTTTAACATCAGAAGCCTGCGGGATTGATACAACCGTTAGAAGTTTCGGAATGGAAGGGGGACAGTATTTCTATGGACTTTGTGACGGGATTACCTAATACTTCAAGAGGACATGATTCTATTTGGGTGATTGTTGATAAGCTTATGAAGTCGGCTCATTTTATTCCTATTAACATCACATACCTAGTGTCGAAGTTGGTGGAGATTTATACCAGTGCGATTGTTAGGCTGCATGGCATTCCTTTGTGTATCGTGCCGGATAGAGATCCGAGTTTAACATCTGATTTTTAGAAGAGTTTGCAAGAGGCGTTGGGTTCTAAGTTGAGACTGAGTTCGGCGTATCACCTCAGACGGATGGTCAGATGAAGAGGAATATTCAATCATTGGAGGATCTGCTAAGAGCATGTGTTCTTGAGCAGGGCGGTTCGTGGGATACTTACCTTCCATTGATTGGGTTCACATATAATAATAGTTACCATTCTAGTATCGGAATGGCACCCTTTGAGGCATTGTACGGTCGGAGATGTAGGACTCCTCTGTGTTGGAATGAATTTGGAGAAAGTGTGGTGCTTGGACCAGAAATTGTCTGATAAGCTATCGAGAAGGTGAGGTTGAATCGAGAAAAGATGAAAGCTTCACAAAGTAGACAAAAGAGTTATCATGATAAGCGAAGGAAGGATTTGAAATTTCAAGCGGGTGACCATGTATTTTTTAGAGTTACACCTGTGACTGGTGTTGGGCGAGCATTGAAGTCTAAGAAGCTCACTCCTTGTTTTATTGGTATGTATCAGATATTGGAAAATTTTGGAAATGTGGCGTATAGAATAGCGTTACCGCCTAATCTTTCGATTTTGCATGATGTGTTCCATGTATCACAACTCCGGAAGTATGTTTTCCATTCGTCGCATGTGGTTCATATGGATGATGTGCAAGTACGGGATAATCTCATGGTGAAGACGATGCCGGTATGAATTGTGGACCGTGAAACAAAGACGCTCAGAGGCAAGGATATTGCGTTGGTGAAAGTGGTTTGGACGGGAGCTGCTGGAGAAAGCATGACTCGGGAGTTGGAAAGCAGGATGCGGGAATCCTATCCCGAGTTGTTTGGATCAGGTAAATTTTTTAGGACGAAAATATTCTAAGTGGGGGAGATTTGTAACACCTGTATATCGATTTATTATTTAATTTGAATTATTTTAGTATTTATTGAGTTTTGGCGTATTGTGAGCGACCGAGTCGGTATTTTTGCGGGATAACGGGTCGAGAGTCGATCGTGAATTTTAATATTTTTAGTATTAGAAATATTATTAGAATAATATTTGGTGTTTTGGGAATTTATCGAGTAATTAAGATTAAACCGAGAATTTGAGACTAAGAGTAAAGGGGGTATACTGTGAGTAAATTAGATGGGCTAGAGGTAAGTGTTGTACGTGAATAATTTTGTTTAGGCCCAAATTTAGTAGTGAGGCACTTAGGGTACACCACTAAGGTTTTACATAACCAGAAAACATAACATTGTGGATAAAGAGCAAAGCAGCAGAGAAGAGGAAAATAGGAGAAGAGAGAATACGAGCAATTTTCATAGCGGAACGATTTTGGGGGATTTTGACCGGAACGTAAATTAGAGAGACCTTCAATCCAAAGGTAAGGGTGGGGTTCTTGCTCTATAAACGAGGGTATGATGAATTGTATGTGGGGTTTAGGGGATTAATATTGTCTCTGCGTTTCGATTGTCGCTCTGATACATAGCACTCGGGGGACAAACGCGTGTTTTATTAATTATTTGTTTTGCTGAATTTTCAATGACGTTTTGCAATTTAATTTGTACTTTGAAGTTGTTTTGTGAAGATGCTATGGTGTTGACTTAATTTTTGGGAAGTTTTGTGAATCCACTGCGTGGTTAAATTTTATTCGATGAAGTGACTTTTGGAGACTAAATAATTTATTATAGTTGTCCATTTTGATTATATGTGCTATGTATCTATGTGAAGGTGTGTATGTCGTAAATGATTTAAATGACGAAATGTGATATCCCATATGAATGTTTGAAATTTTATACTCAGATTTATGAATAAATATTGGGGTAGAATTGGGGTGTTACACGTTGTGTCAGATCAGATGTCCCAACAAGTAATAGGATGTCTGGAATTTGATATACCCTAATTTCAATTACCTCTTCAAATTACAAATCATTGTGTTCCTATATGACTCAAATATCGATGATAAAATGTTACTTTGATTTGTAGTTGATGACATGGATTGTGGTATGAGCCAAAAAATTAGTCATTGTTCTAATTATTCCATAAATGATTTGAATATGATGATACAAAATATTTGATCTCTTTTAATTGAGCCAATGCTTATTAATAAAAGAGTTGGCTAAGGACGACTTAAGTTAAACAAAATAATTGTGTAAAGTATATATAAGACAATGCTTATTAGCAGAAAGAGATGCCTAAAGAGAACTAACACCAGTTCTTTTATCAGAAAAGTAATGTCTAACAAGGATATACGCCAACATTTTTATCAGAAAGTACTTTTGAATGATGCCTTACATCATCACTTTCATTAGAAAGTGCTGCCTAAAGAAAACTAACATCATCTCTTTTATCAAAAAAAGTTGTCTAAAAAGGATTTATGCCAACACTTTTATCAGAAAGTGTTTATTAATGATGCCTTACGCCAGCACTTTTATCAAAAAGCGCTGCCTTAAAAGACTTACAATGACATTTTTATCGAAAAGTGCTACTTAAAGAGGACTTACGCCAGCTCTTTTTAACATAAAGCATTGCCTAAATTGCGCTTAAGCCGGCACTTTTACATTTAAAAAATGTGTTGCATATGCGTACAACAGCGCCTAAATAGATAGTGCTTGAAAGCGGTGCCTAAGATGATAAAAAAAAGCATTGTCTAAGTTCTTATTTGCCATAGTGTGACTTTTCCTTGGTCCACAATAGCGTGGAAGAAGTCATGGAGAAGTTAACCACACTCTCCTAAATAATAGAGGATTAACTACCCACTCCCACATCTCTATAAAATGGTTGTTATTCTCGAGGGGCATAGGATCCTGGCTCAATACTACTATAAATACTTTAACCTTAAAGTTTAAAAAGAAAATCTCATATTCACACAAATACTAGATACATAAAGCTACCAATGTCTCTCGATCTACAAACACAATTGAGTTGTCTTTTATCGCGTCTTGAGCTCCTAGAATAGAGTTATTCATTTAAAATTATTGCTAATATGTAAAGAGAAACAACTAATAGTTAAAGCATAGTGTTGATATCAAATTAAGTTTCACATCCTCGTTGAAGTCATCAATGGAAAAAGATTTCATAAGGGCCAAAAACCCTAACATCTTTCTAGAGTATATATCACCACATATTGTCCCGCCATCAATGATGAGTTTCTCTTTACAAATTCCCTTCTCTAAAAAACCCTAACGTAGCAAACGATTGTAAAAGAGAGAAAGGTTTTAGGCTTAAAAAAGACTGACTCGAAAGGTTCTTGTTGAACATTTATCCAAAGGGGTGTAGGTTAAAGGATACGTAGCCAAAGGATATTAGCAAAGTTTAAAGAAAGAGACGTGAAGAAAAAAGGTTCTCAAGATCCATGAGAAACGAAAAAGGGGATGTTAAATATAGGGCTCTCCGTATATCTTACAACAAAATGAAATTGCACGATCTATAGTAACTGGTATTGGGAAACGTGAACCGCGCCACCAATTGCTAATATCATATTTCATATTGGTCATAATACACGAGGACTCTGGTATAAGAAGGCATCAATATTTCCAAGCATAAATCCAAGCATCGAGGATCCCTAGTAAACATTTATAATCACGGGTACGGTCTTTAATGCATCTGTTCATAATGTTACTAATGTCCAATCTAATATTTTCCACTCTCTCCCTTATACTAGAGGCCGAACTAAAACATGCACGACAAACCCTTATTCTTCAAGTATGAACATTGGCTTAGGGGAAAATTGTTCTAGGCTGCTCGTAAGGCTCGCGTCGAAAGGCCCAATATCATGCATTGCGTGTAAAGGCCCGTAGATAACATGAGACTCAACCACACTTGAGGGAACGTGATTCCGACCTCAAGCACACTACCCACAGTTGGATTAGATCGAAGGATCACCTGCATTAGGCGTCAAATTTCATGGAGACGGTTTTTAACTACCCTCCTTATATAAAGCATAACATGTGTCATTTCAAATACTATATCATCCACGCACTATAATTACATTTCATTCATTCATATATATATATATATATATATATATATATATATATATATATATATATATATATATATATATATATATATATGGTGTTTACCATTTAATAACATTGCAAACTTTTCTGTAAGAGATCTTTAAAAAGTATATGTTAATTGTGCACTGACAGAGTTGTACGTACAGCCATTATGAGATAAGGGGAATATAATTATTTCACACGTCAGAACATAATAAGGTAATGTTGTTTAAAAATAAAAAACTAATTCAAATTTAGGATTATTTATAATAATTTAATTTGAAAATAGAAAACAATCAAATTATAGATTATGTTGCTAACAACAAATCATCCTTATCGTCATCTTCAATAATGTTGTTGTTCCTTTATAAATATGAGTGAAAACAATTAATCAAAATATATTACAAATTTACAATGTCTTTCTTACCTTCTTTCACTTCTTTTATTTTCTCCTTAGTTGTATGTTTGATCATTTTTGAATATCACGTAGATGCTAATTCTAACGAGATCACATCAAAACTAGTGATTGATGCCGGTTCTGGAAGACTTATTCCAGATACATTTTTTGGAGCTTTTTTTGAAGTAAATTACATTTTTAATTGATTTTTATAATTGTTAATATTACATATAAATTATTGTATGCGTGAAATGTTATCTTATAATATATTAATGTAATATATAATTTTCAGGAGATAAATCATGCTGGAGCTGGGGGATTATGGGCAGAACTTGTGAATAATAGAGGTATATATATTGTCACTGAAAAAATTCATCTTTGAGTTTATTTTCCTAATAAGAAACAAATTTCATATATTTACTTTAAAATTTTATGTTACTAATTTTGTTTCCTTTTTAATATTTATTCTAGTCGTTAGATCTGTTTCACTATTTTATATATCTTTTGTAAATTAATGTTTCAGGTTTTGAAGCAGAAGTTTCCACTAATGGGACCTCAAATATTTATCCATGGACAATTATTGGAGAAAATCAATCATCCATTATCGTATCAACCGAACATTCTTCTTGTTTTGAGCGTAATAAAATTGCATTACGTATGGATGTTCTTTGTCATAAAAAATCTTGTCCTCGAGGTGGTGTCGGTATTTCCAATCCAGGTTTTTGGGGAATGGTGAGTATCAATTAATACAACATTCTATTTATCATTTAAAGAAAATTGGAGTTATTTATAATATTTTTACAATGTTTTATATAAACAGAATATTGAGGAAGGGAAGAAATATAAAGTAGTGTTCTATGTTAGATCACTTGGTCCAATTAATTTACAAGTTTCATTTGTTGGATCTGATAATGGTGTCAAAATAGCTTCAACCAAAATAAGGTTATAATTCTATTTCTTTAATTAATTTTTTGAAACGACATCTTGTTTATTATTTTATTATTATCCAACTAAAATAAACTAATTATTGAGTTATTAATGAATGAATATCAGAGCTTTTGGAGTTAATGTTACAAAGTGGAGTAAGATGGAAACAATTCTTGAAGCCAAAAGTACTAATCACAATTCAAATCTACAAATAACAACAACTAAAAAAGGAGTATTATGGTTAGATCAAATCTCAGCCATGCCATTAGATACATACAAGGTATTATGCATAAAATAATAATAATAATAATTATTATTATAATAATTAAATTATATACAATTATTTTATTAATAATTATATTTATAATAATAATAATTAAATTATTTTTTAAAATTTGGAATAGGGTCATGGTTTTCGAAGAGATCTTTTTGAAATGTTGGCGGATTTGAAGCCAAAATTTTTTAGATTTCCAGGTATGATAAAATAATAATAGTTTAATTTTGTAACTTTAATTAATTGTGCTGAAATTGATAGTAAAATGATTATTAATATTATTTTAATTTATAAAAATTTATTTGATCCCTAAATTTTTATTATTGGTTATAGGTGGTTGTTATGTTGAAGGAGATTATTTGAGAAATGCTTTTAGGTGGAAAGATACAGTTGGAGCATGGGAAGAGAGACCTGGCCACTATGGTGATGTCTGGAAGTATTGGACAGATGATGGATTTGGTTATTTTGAGGGGCTTCAAGTAATTTTTTTTTAATACTTTTTTCAATATTAAATATTTTTCTTTTCTAATTAAAAAATATTAATATTTTTGTTTATTAAACAGTTATCTGAGGATCTTGGTGCATTTCCAATTTGGGTGTTTAATAATGGTATTAGTCATCATGATGAAGTTAATACGTCTGCGATATCACCATTTGTGCAAGTATAATTTTCTTAATATTATTTTTTATTATTTAAAATGTATTTATAATTTTAATTAACTTATTTATTTATTTTATTTACACTTTTTGATTATTAATTAATAGGAAGCCTTAGATGGTATTGAGTTTGCGAGAGGTTCTCCAAAATCAAAATGGGGTTCTCTTAGAGCTTCCATGGGACATCCACACCCATTTGATTTGAGATATGTTGCAGTAGGAAATGAAGATTGTGGTAAATATAATTATGAAGGAAATTATCTCAAATTTTATGAAGCTATAAAACATAATTATCCTGACATTCAGATTATCTCAAATTGTGACGGTTCTCAACAACCACTCAATCATACAGCAGATCTTTATGATTTTCATGTAAAAATATTATTTAATTTAATTATTTATATTTGTTTTCAATTTTAAAAATATTACTTTTTACTATCATTAATTTTGAATTGATGTAAAGTGACTTACATGTTATATATATATTTTTCAATTATTAGATTTATTCAAATTCAAAGGAGATGTTTTCCCAATATACAAGGTTTGATAATGCATTACGATCCGGACCAAAGGTTTGATTATTAATTATTTTTTTGAATTTATTTATTGAAATAATTATTAATTGTTGGAAAAATTTATTCATGTTTTATTAATTACACTTTATAGGCATTTGTTAGTGAGTATGCTGTTTGGAAGGAAGATGCGGGAAATGGAAGCCTTTACGCAGCTGTGGCTGAGGCTGCATTTCTTATTGGACTTGAAAAAAATAGGTTAGGTTATATATATATATATATATATATATATATATATATATATATATATATATATATATATATATATAACATTCCATTAGTTTTTTTCCAACATTCTACTAGCTGAAATGTCATTTCTGCATTCAAATGTTCCTGCACAATAACTTATTGAGTTGGTTTAACGTACCAACATTTCATCAATTTTGACATAAATTTCAATTATTTTTCTATTTTTTACAGTGATGTCGTCAGCATGGTTGCCTATGCACCCCTCTTTGTAAACACAAATGACAGAGCGTAATTTTCTAATGTCTTGCCATTCATTTTTATTTACCATTTATATACATCTATATAAACAGAGATGATTTATTTAATTTATTTTCTATATATTTTCAGTTGGATGCCAGATGCAGTTGTATTTAACTCTTATGAAAGTTATAGAACTCCAAGTTATTGGCTCCAACAATTTTTTATTGACTCTAGTGGAGCAACCTTTCTTAATTCAATTCTTCAAAATTCTTCTAGCTCAATTGTTGCATCAGCAATTCAGTATAAAAATTCTCAAGATGGAAACAATTATCTAAAAGTCAAGGTAATAATAACTTAATTTAAATAAAGATAAATGTTAGTGTTTCGTACTTACTTAAAAATTAAATAAAATTGGAATTATTAACTTTTGCAGGCAGTGAATTTTGGAAATGCAACGGAAAATTTTAATATTTTAATAAATGGTTTAAAATCAAAAGTTCAACAATTTGGTTCGTCAATGGTGGTGCTTACATCCTCCAATAAAATGGATGAGAATTCTTTCTCAGAACCAACAAAGGTACACTTTATTTTTAAACAAAATAAATTTACAATTTTTTTTAAAAATAGAAACTATTTTTTATTTTTTAATCAGAATTATTGCAATATATAATTTTTTTTATCAATTTTTTTATATGTGCAAATTGTGCCTAAAAGAACTCCACTTTTTAATGCAAGCAATGACATGATTGTTGCTCTTCCTCCTTATTCAGTTACATCACTAGATTTATTAATTTAAAACAATATGATGTTGGATGGTTTTTTTTGTTTATATTGGAAGAATGGGAGAAAGTTGTTTATAAGCAATTAATGAAAAAAATGTATAGAGTTTTATTTCTACTGCATAGATTATTTCTCCCTTGCCATCCATATATATATATATATATACATATATATATATATATACATATATATATATATATATATATATATATATCAATATTTAAATTTTATATCAAATTAAGTAAATATAATATACTCAAACCAAAAAAAGAAATTGATACACTTGGGAAAACAAATAAAAACTGCACATTTGAGAGAAAGACGGACCTTTAAGCATATAAATATTTTCGATATGTAAGTGGTGGCAAAAAACTTGAAGAAGTCTATGGAAAGTTTGTCCATTCATCAAAAGCTAAAAAAAAAATTTAACCAAATTTTTTTTTAAATTATTTTTATAAGAAAAATGGACTAATTAGAGTACAAGGGGTACCTTTGCTCGATACAAGAAACATTACAAATTTAAGAAGTCTCTAGGACTTTTACATCAGTCATAGTATCTAACACACACTCTATTCTTTACTCCAATTACAACCACAACCACGAGATCAGTTCAATGTTCGACACAATATCATCAACAAAACTAATTATGTTATTAAACATATATAATGTTGTTTCTCATCAACCATAAGCTAAGCACTACACAGTGTCCATCCAA
Organism: Vicia villosa; assembly: GCF_029867415.1. Taxonomy (NCBI): domain Eukaryota; kingdom Viridiplantae; phylum Streptophyta; class Magnoliopsida; order Fabales; family Fabaceae; genus Vicia; species Vicia villosa. The sequence continues at coordinate 145,973,442 of NC_081185.1, read as the reverse complement.
ATCACACCAACATTAGATTTTCTTGCAATACTGTAAAAAAAAATGGAAATGATTTCTACCGTCCTCATTCTTCTCCTCCTCCATATCTAACCAACGGAAAATATTTTCCCATACCTTTAGCCCTATTCTACATTGAAAGAACAGATTAGCTAAAGTTTCTCCATCTTCCAAATAGCAAGCATGTACCTTAACATGAATATCATGCAGAATCCCTCTCCTTGAAAGTTGATCTCTGGTTGGAATTCTATTAAGCAACATCCTCCATACGAAAATCTTTATCTTTGAAGGAACCTTTGTCTTCCAAATTCGTCTCACATCTCGTAAAAAGCCAAGGTTTGGAAGATGAAAATCGTGAATAGTAAAATGTGAGTGAATAGTGTACGGACAAACATAGGTGTATGGAAAACAAGGAATTCGGTTTACAACCCAACTGGGTCGAAAACATAACTCATGCCCGAAACTAACGACCAAAAACTAAAATAAAAATAATGCTGCAACTTCAAACGAAATTCTAGAAAATATGAACTCCGCATATGCCCTTGTGTCATACCCCAAAATTTGCCCATCATATTTCAATATATCTTGACTCATATGATCTTCAGTTAATCAAGCATATGCAAGAATTGGGCACACTTACTTATCTCCTAAACAAACAACCCACAACTAGGGTTTTGGCTTCTCCTAAAGAAAAAACAAGTTCTGACAATTCACGTGGACCTCATAACCTCACATATGCCTCAAAGGACCCTCATGCCAATTTTCAAGCCCTGGTTCATAAGATTGATCAATCAACTACTCAAACGATCAATAATCGACTGGTTGATCTAAAAGTCAAACTATGGTCAAACCACAGTCAAAACTCCTGATTTTTGGTCAGCATCCTCATTATGAAGTATCATTCATCTGATCAAAGGTTGATCATGATCCATCAAGAAAAGCTCCAAGATCATCAAAAACCTAAGTTTCTAAATTAGGGTTTCTAGGTAAAAGTCAACCGAACTTTGACCAGCCATAACTCTCTTATACTTTCTCAAAAATTCCTCAAACAGAGCTCATTCTCAAGGAAATTTGATTCTCTATAACTTTGATGTTGGGCCCAATGTCAAGAAATGCTTCCGCATAAGAGATATAAGCCAATACATTACAGGTCCTTCTAGAAGATCGCAAAAAGCTGTTTTTTGTCATGAGCCATATCATCAAGATAAAATATCCAAATGCAAAATATGTTCCAAAGTGGCTTGTAGAAGACATCTTGAGGTTTCCAAAAAGTCCTAGAACACCTTCATTGGTTTAAAATTGAGAGAGCTATGACTGTCAGAAGTTAGAGAAATTTGAAGAAAAGCATGAAACCCTAAATAACAAAGTTCAAACTTTTAAGTAATAGGCTCATATTTTTATGTTATCCACGTGATTCCAAGCTTATGGGGGGCCTAAAAATGCATTTGTCATTATTTTATGATTTTTATTTCTTTTAATTTGAATTTATTCATTTAAATTCAAAATAAAATAAAATAAAATCAAATCATAATTAAATGATGAAAATCTACATGTTTATTCTTCCTATTTTTAATCAATTCAAAAATCATGATTGGGACCCATAAGACTATCTCATGCAATAATTCATGATTTTATTATTTTATTTTTGAATTTATTCATTTAAATTCAAAATTAAATCAAGTAAAATCAAGATTTAATTGTAAAAAGTTATGAGATTAATTTGGTAAGTTTAAATGGCTAAGGTTACACGTGAAAGGGTTTGGAAAATAGCATGGGACAAATTTAGAAAGATCTCATGAAAGAATAAAAGAAATCAATCAAATATTTTCTTCAAATAATCTCATGCTTTCTCTCCAAGATTTTTTAACCCTAATTCACCTCTTATATAAGGCCAACAAGGGCAGCCTTTCCAAGGACGAAAAAAGAGAAGGAGGGGAGAACTAGGGTTTCAAAGAAAAAGAAAATATCAAAGGAAGGTGCAATTCTCTTATTCTTCACTCAAGGAGTTTCAAAGACAAATAGCCATTCAATCTTCTTCCTAAGGTATTATATGGTAAGTTTACATGATTCATAGCATGCCATACTGTCCATAATCCATGTATCATGATTCCCATATTCATTCATATATTTTACTTTCATAAGTCTTGATTTACCATGTTTCAATGCAAACTAACCACGCATGTGAGTTTATAATGATGTTTAGAAGGGATTGGAACCATTACTTTGAAGGTTACACGCGAGGAACGAGTTACACCATTGTTAGGGCACAAGCCTTTTCTTCTTCGTATTTTAATTTTCGGGGCATTTCCGGCCAAACTAACAACACCATTAGATTCCTGGGGCCTTAATTAGTGGATCTGGGTGTTTCCCTTGTGTGTTTATTTTGTGTTTTGCAGGTTCCAAGATTCAAGGATTGGCCATGGCGAATGGAAGCAAAATCCGCAGGTAAAGTGGTGGCTGAATCCGCAGGGGCGGAGGAAGAAGATGATGACTGGGACGATGGACTTGTTGACTATATGCGTGGATGTTTCCCATAACGCCATTGGACGGTCAGCAAAACTGGTTTCTCTCCCCAACTTTAATTGGTCATGCGTAGCAACACTGGGTCCCACATGCTGTTTGGTTGACTTTTTTCCTTTAAAGCACTCGATTACATATTTCTTCTTTTGTTCTCATTTAATATCAGCAAACGCATATGGTACAGCTGGCAAGAGAAAGATGCTGATGGCCTAAAGGGAGTTGGTTCGAATCCTCTCCCTTGCAGAATTTTGATTCTTTGTTTTCTTTATTTCTGATTCACAGATCCAATGCATACACGCTCATCAGGACATACGACGCACCCTCAAACGTACACCACTGGATGCACAAGAGGACTAATCTAATGGCTAAGAACATGCAAGCTCACCATGGATCCTCCCCAACCAACCACACAGGATTAAAGCTAAGTGCTTTTTAATTTTCTTTTTATTTTTAATTACATGAATACTTTTATTCTATTATTTTTCTCCTTTTCTATTATAATTATATTGTTTATTTATTTTAAATTGGTTTTTTTATAGTAAATTATTATTATTTATTATTTAATCAAAAACCCGATTTTTCTTGCAACATTAAAAATAATTTATTTTAAATTGGTTTTTTTAGCTAGTAACTATTTTAGGGTAATAATTTAATTTTAGGCTAATTAAAATTATTTTGTACCTTAAACTTTGATTTCATCATGACCACTAATCACTGTTAGGTAGATGTCATCCATCAACCTAGGGTCTTTACCTCATTCCCTAAAATCAGGGTTTACCCTCGCTTCAAAACTTTTTGTTCACCTTGTATTGTTTGCCTTGCCTTTAGTTATTCTATTAATCTGGTTGTATTAATCAGTTAGGTTTGTAGATCTTTAAATGCACTGACATTTCTCTTCTTTATGCCCAATTTTCAGGGTTGATCAAAGATCTTTCAGCCACGCGCCTCACCCTACCGAAAAAGCTAAGTTTTCTAATTTCCTTGTTTAAATAACTTTATTTTATTTTATTTTGCCTTATAAAATCTAAATTAGGGTTTATTTTCAAATGTCGATGAATCTCTCCTACACTCACCCCTATTATTTTTTCTTTTCAGATTGATCAGGGGTTCGAGGAAGATCAAGGCTCAAGATAATTAAACTAATTATTCATCCCTCTTATTTTCTGTTTTTATTCCCCATCCCCGCAGGTGTTTATTGTAATAGCGTAGGAAATTTTGTTTCTGCTTTATTTTATTTTAATTGCGTGGTTAGTAATTTAGGGAGTGAAAACCATGAATTGAATCTAGAATCACCTAATTACAAGATAAATATCATTGGAGTTAACCACGTGATTGTTGCACCCACACACCTTTAGGGTAATCCCTCTTGTTGCCTCTGTTGCCTGTTGCCTTATAATTCTGTTGCCTCTAAGTATACTAAATAGTCAAAGTCCCTCGATTCCGAGGATACCTAAAGCAAAGGTTGCCTTATTCAGTGATATCATCTAGTCCCTCGAAGTTGCCTCGGTTTAAAAGATGATTGTCCCAAATTGCTAAGGTATCCTCGCATGATGTCTTAAATGACTATTATATCCTTCCCTTAGTGTAATACCCGACATTATATTTATTCGATCTTTATAAATTGGTATAGAATAAGATGGATAAATATGATGTATATTCTACTAATTGGTCTTTAGTGCTAACTAAACCTATTAGTGGCAATAGGAAGGGTATAATGGTATTTTCGCCCTTAAGTAGAATAGAGTCATGTTTGGATCCCTCATTCCTTTCTTGATAAAAAAAAATAGAATTTGTGAGGGAGAGAAAGAGGAGAAGAAGCGTGGAAAGAGAGGAAGAAGAGAAGAGTTTCAAAACTTGGTCCAATTGTTCAACCTTGCATGCATCAGATTCTGTCCAACCTTTGCTCCTGTCATCATCTCCATCTTGCTACATCATCATCATCATCTGATTTCATCTCTAAGGTGAGTCCTTAGATAGAAACCATGGGCTTTGCATGTTGGGGTTCTATTTGGGGGTTTAGGGATTGTGTGATAACTAATGGATCAATGAAGCTAATTATGTTGTTTTGCCTTAAATCCTTGTTAGTTGATGATTCTGAATAAAATGCATGTTTTAAATTCGTGGGAATCTGGTTAGTAATGCAGGGGATGACTTTATAAGCACTTTTGAACTGTCATAGAATCCTTAAAAACGCAGAAAAATGGTTCTGGTTCAGTGTAACCGGTTACGGGTTTTGGTGTAACCGGTTACGCTGTTGAAAAACTGAGAATCTGGGCTTTTGGCGTATCCGTAACCGGTTACGGGTTCTGGTGTAACCGGTTACACTGGGCGCAAAAGGAAAAATTAAGCAAATTAAGAAATTCATATCTCCCGTTTCGTACGTCCGTTTGACGCGTACCCTGTACCGTTAGAAAGCTAATTGAGTGTACTATCTAGGAAAATTAGCTTTGGTGTTTAAATAATATTTTTCGGCATATCTGACATACCTTCAGTTAAAGTGCGACACTGATTTTAATGGAAATCCGAGCATTTCTCTTTGCCATTTTACTCTTTGCATTTTATTTTCTTTTTCGCAACTACCTCATTTAGGAGTTGCTTCCTTGTACAGAAGCCTATTCACAGGCATTCCATCAATAAAATGATTTTTTGATGCAAAAGCTTTCTTTCTTTCTTTTTCGCATGCGAGATGTGATTTAATTCATTATTAAACATTGCATTGAAAGCATGGGGGCAATAATCACAAAATCAAAACGAAACATGATGTTACATAAACATAAAAGTGTTCTAAGGGACGCCATTTGCATCCAAACGTTGTTTTCTGTGCAGGTTGCAGGTTCTAGCCATCACCTTGGCTCATGATGTGTCACCAAGGTCATCATCATCCCACGTGAAAGTTCCAGAGTATAATTCATCAGTACTGGTAAGCATGAAGCACCTGAAAAGGTCCATATCCCTCTTCCATATGACAGACGAAGAGTGGTCTCCCAAAACTCGTGATTCCCCAAGCAGCTTAGGATGTAAGGAAAGTCGAGCAAGGTCATTTCATCCCCAGCAGAGCTATGCTCCAACCCTCAACGCAGTTACCAATAATCTTTGGTACTGTAGGGTCCCAATATCAATTCACGATGATGGCTCAAGATCACAAGCAACGGACCCCAACGATCCTACTCTTCTGTCCCACCAAGGGCCTTTATTAGGCACTCTCTGCATATAGTATTCATTGCATATAGCATTGCATCCTCGAAAGCGTAGCGTATCCATTACAATGGATCATTACGCCATAAAAACTCAAACATGCATACAAAGCATGAGCCAGATAATAGGAGCTAATGTTGAATCAGAACAATGACCCATCCCCTCAAAGTTGTTGCCTGTACAAACTTTGCCTGATATCTGCTATCATACTACAAACACTTTTAAGCTGCGGTGCCGATACGAGGTATCTTCAATCTCTGATGGGTGTATGACACAATGTTTTCTTTTGTCCCTCGATGTCGAGTCGATGTCGAGTCATAAGATCGCCACGGTGTCTTATTCCTTTCCAAAGTGTGGAAAATCGCACGAGATTTTCTTTCGATGTTGAGTCATAAGATCGCCACGAGATCTTATTCCTTTCCAAAGCATGGAAAATCGCACGAGATTTTCTTTCGATGTTGAGTCATAAGATCGCCACGAGATCTTATTCCCTTTTCTTCTGTTGACGAGTGGATCGCCACGAGATCTTCTTTCGATGTTGAGTCATAAGATCGCCACGAGGTCTTATTCCTTTCCAAAGTGTGGAAAATCGCACGAGATTTTCTTTTGATGTTGAGTCATAAGATCGCCACAAGATCTTATTCCTTCCCAAAGTGTGGAAAATCGCACGAGATTTTCTTTCAATGTTGAGTCATAAGATCGCCACGAGATCTTATTCCTTTTTCTTCTGTTGACGAGTTGATCGCCACGAGATTTTCTTTTGATATTGAGTCATAAGGTCGCCACGAGATCTTATTCCTTCCCCAAAGTGTGGAAAATCGCACGAGATTTTCTTTCGATGTTGAGTCATAGATCGCCACGAGATCTTATTCCTTTCAGTCCTGACGTTGAGTCGTAAATCGCGCGAGGTCTTTTCCTTTCGATCATTGTTTCATGCAACCATTCTCTTTGAAAACCCCGTGTCGGCACCGCTACCACGTTATAAGCTATCTCCATTCAAACCCATTACTCACTATAAATTCTTCCACCAGAAAAACAAAAATTTCTCTTTCCCCAGCAGATAGCAAAAATAAGGATAACACTGACACCATCTTTTCAGGACAAATTTTAGGTCTTGGATATTTAATCATCTTCTACCTTGAATGTTCGAAAGGCTAGCGCCAATCTCACCTTCAAGTTTAAGACGATTAAATAGGGGCAGCTGTCATACCCCAAATTTGTCCTACCCTATTCATCTGGCTTATAATTCACATACATACATCCTTTAGGTCATAATCCAACTCATGCATTCATATCATTGGTATTATTCAAAGGCCAGCAAGAAAAAGCTCTATTGCAAAGAATTTTGATCAGAGAATAAGGAGACTGAGGTATAATCATGTGGCTCTAGGTTCATTGAAGTCCTCCTGGATTGGGGTGTCTCTCTGCTTCAAATCAGGGCATCGATTAGAGGGTACAAGCTTGCAAATCATCTGGTTCTTTAAATCAGGGTTTCTTTGACTAAAGTCAACCAGTTGACTTTCTGCTCAACATTTAATCAGAAGTGGCTTCTATGTGTGGAAAACTTCTCATACTGACTGTGTGGATGTGTTTGTTTGACTGGATTTGACCGGAAGAGATTTAATCGGGAATTTCACCAGTAATCGGAGAAAAATCAGAACAGTTGACTTTTGGGTCGAAATCGGAAGAATTAGTCGAATATTGACTTTTGGCGGAGATTCGGTCAAGAAAAGTCAAAGAATGGATAAAGTCGGGAGTTTGACAAAAGTTGCCAAAAATAGAAAAATAATCAAAAAAGGAAAGTTTTTGTACTTAGAAAATTTTGGGCTCTTAAAAGCTTGATGAACAGTCCACTTCACCATCAATTTACACATGGCAAATGACATTATTTGGAGAATTTTCCAACATCAAAGTTGTTCCTCTCATGGAGGAGAACAACTTTGTAGTTGGACACTTTTCCATTTGAAGCTTGGTTGAAGAGTTATCAAGGTGTGAAGTTGAGGTTTTTATTTGAATCAAGTCACAAAGCTGGGCAGATTTTTGGTCATGCGTGAAGCATTTCAACAAACACATGGCGTACCATCTTTGAGACAATATTCAGAAAACTACAAGCACTCAATTGATCTAAGTTTGATATCATTCTATTCTCCTATATGCCTTCTACACAATGAGCAAAGAATCATCGGTTTTGGGTATGTGGTTTGGAAGATATGATGCCTCAAAGTCATGACCTTGCCAAGGCACACGTTGCCGAGAATCCAGGCCAAGATCCAGGCCACGCGCGCAGCATTCCCACAAACACTTGGTGTGCCAACTTCAGATCCAAATTTCTTCCTCCACAAGTCTCCATGTTGGGCAAGCTTGGTCTCTAACTACTCTTCGCCGTGCCGTCTATCTAATGAGCTCAAGAACATTGATTTTGGACGCGTGTGGATCAAGATACGAGAGCTCAAAGTAGTGCTTTGGCCAAGTCATGATTTTGCCATAAATATGAGTCAAAAATCTAAGTCTGTGTACAAAACAGGATCAGTTAGGCCAAGTGATGTTTGGGTGCATTTCTTAGCATGTTCCAAACTTCATCTCAACAACTTCCAAACATCAAAGTTATTCAATCCCATGCCCTCTTCACTTTGAGCACAAATTTGAATCAAATGATGGAGCACACCTAGAGTTATAAGTGTGCAAAGCCATCACCATGGACATGTTGAACCAAGTAGAGTTTGAGTTTTGTTTGCAACAACACACCAAACATCACTTATTTTGAAAGCCCATGCACGTGAAAGAGTGAGGAAAGGAAAATATTACAATACAACACACATCACCATAGCTACCATGTACACTCATGATATATAAGAAAACTCCTTCACAACACACGCGGACGATCACGCTTTTCCTTTTCAGTTTCACACAACTCTCATCACTCTTTCCACTCTCACCCTCTTGATCTCTCGCCTATCTCCACCATAACCGTTTTTTCAACCACCCTAACCACCACCGTAACAAACTTCAACAACCACTTCAGTTCATCCTCTCCAATCTCTATATCGATCCAGAGCTCCTTCACATCAATCAGCATCATCACAAATCAACAACCACCACCTTCATCCGGAACCGTCATCACTATCGCCTCAAACAACAAGTGCAACCGATTTACATTTTCTTCCATCTCCATCATCAAGCCGAAGCGGACTCTATCATCACTACGGTACAAATGGCGAGATCTCCAAAGCTGAGTCCGGTTCTTGGTTGAAGATTCGCAACAAGGATCGACAGCAATCGTCAGCATCTTCACCGTTCGGGACTTAAACCAGTGGCGCCTTCTTTCTCTTCTTGTCTTCAAGATCAACAGGTGAGTTCACTGAACGTTCTTCAGCATGCTATTCATCCACGATAAGTCACGAAATGTATGTGTTGCATTCTTACGTGCTTTGTGTTCTTGATGTTTGGATCTGTTTTCCTGAAATAACGGCTGTTGAAACGTGTGAATCGTTTGATCGGAGGTTAGGAATGAACATGAACACGTTGATTTGTCTAATATTGCTGTTAGAATAGATCCATGGAACTGAGGTCTCGTATGCGTAATCGGTTTAGTTGATAGATGGAGTTTTAAGGAAAATGGAGACTAGATTTGGATAGAGCAGAGAAAACCGAGCTGAGCGATGGTGGTTTCTGTTATTTCTGGAAAAAACGATACGCCTCCGCCGCGAGGCTCCCCGGAGAAGACGATCGGAGAAGTTCTCCGACGTCTGAGTTTTGTTTGGCTATTTGCATGGCTGAATGACGTGGCGTATCCTTATTCGTCCCCGTTCCCATTTTATTTCATGTTAGTTTCATGTCAATGATTAGAATGCTATGTGTCGAGTGCTAATTGGCTCGGATGATATTTTGCCCTCTAGTAACTTAAGTTCCAACGTGACCAATTGAGGTGAGGTTATTGCATATCATGTTGCGTCCTAATTGTATAAACCATATGATGCAATAATCACATGCTGTATAATAAAAACAAATAAAAGTGAAATAACAAAAAGATGGAAATGGATGGTGTAGTTGGGCCACGAGATTATCTGGGCCTGCAACAATTCTGAAGCGTACCCTTGCCTTACGAACACACCACCACCCGACAAACTGGGCCTGAGCGCTACTGCTCTTGCCACCCCTCTGTTTGGGCCCAGTTTGTCTCTTAACTAGTTTTAATTCATTTCCAAATTACTGATACACCCCCGCTGTCTAGATTTTAGATTTTTCTTTTAAATTTTGTTTCATAAATTCTTTTTAACTCAAATAAAAAACACATAAAATAATTTTAGATATCATAGGATGTGTAAATAATTGTCATGATTTTCGCTTTTTTTTTTAATCGCTTTTAACCCTTTTAATAAATCTTTTCTTTTACAACACTTGAATTTTCTTTGTCTAATATTTCTTCGTAAATAATTCTCTGATAGACTTAGGAATTAATTTTTAGTCTCGTTTTTGTATAGAATTAATAGATGTATATGTGCTTGTGAATAATAGTTTGTTTGTTATAATTCTCAATTTTATTTGTCGCATATTGATTTTCCTCTACCTATTCCATGCGCAGTTTTTTGTTAATAAATTGTATAGCTTTTATTTTTTACTCCCTTGTGTAGACAACTTAGATTAGAAATAGGATTAGTTCCCTTATCATTTTCTTTTTCTTTTCAACTTTTAAAATACTTAATAAGTATCGATGAAGATCATACCGCTACTATATTTCATAGTAGGAAAGAAATGATTGGGGTGTAGGCCCCGATGTATGTTCTTTCCTACTTAGCGGAGAAGAAATGATTGAGGTGTGAAGCCTCGATGTATTTCTTAACCGTTGTTTAGAGAAACGATCGTGGTGTAGGCCTCGATGTGCATTCTCTAAATATCCACAAAAGAACTCTTTTTGTATCTCCTTTACTTAGCGGAGAAGAAATGATTGAGGTGTGAAACCTCGATGTATTTCTTAACCGTTATTTAGAGAAACGATTGTGGCGTAGGCCTCGATGTGCGTTCTCTAAATATGCAAAACAAAACTCTTTTTGGTATGATCTAAGTCACAAATTAAAATCCCCATAAAAAACACCAACCAAAAACACTTCAAAAAACCTAATAAATGTTCAGACTTAAAACAAAAGTGAGGAAGTGATGCGAGACCTTGTAGTAGGCTCTCGTCATCATGGAATTACCCTAAAAGACACAAACCAATCATTTCCTTTTCTTTTGCCTTGTTGGCACCTAAGGGCACCGTTATTTCCGCTCGTACGCATCGTAGGCGATCCCTTATGCAAGAGCGCGAACGTTAACTCCGCCCAACTAAAAAAAACACAAAAACAAACAGAAAATTGTGAGCCGAGCTACGGTAACTCTGATTCCTGAAAAGGATACGTAGGCAGCGGGGTAGGGCCCGTGCGAGTATATTTATTTATTTTCCCTACATTTTGCATTCATTCGCATTTAGACATAGACATAGTTAGACACCCTTTAGATAGAAACAAACATAGGTGGATACCATCGAGTACGATGGGCGCGTGGGGTGCTAGCACCTTCCCCTCGCGTAACCGACTCCCGCACCTAGATTCTCTGGTCGCAAGACCCCGTTCCTTCCTTTGTTAGGTTATCTGATATTCCTTTCCCTTATGGGATAAATATATTGGTGGCGACTCTGTTCATTTTTCGCGAGCGTGCGACAGCTGGCGACTCTGCTGGGGATGTTGCTAGACCTGTTGCTGGTCCATCCTTAGTGAGTCGATCCTAGCCTGCGTTTGTTTGTTTATTTACTGGGTGTTTATTTGTTTTATGTCTATATCTTGTATATATGTTTGCATGTTTATTTTCTGCTTGCATATCATGTTTATTTCTGTTTGCACATCATGCATATGGATTATATTCTGTGTTCCTTGGGGTCTTCTGTTCTGTTTTGCAGGTTGGGTGAGATGTTCTATGAGGTAAAAGGCCCAATACCCAGGCCATGAGTGATACCTTAGGAACTAGGAATAGAGTGGCCATGACGGACAGAAGACGTATGTCTGATTGATCCGATCATGTATCCACGGGCAGAGCTTGGTTGAAAGAGGCAATATCGTATGATTACGCCTACTTTCAATCCTCTGTTGGCTTTTTTGACCTACCCTGACCTAGATTCACCTGTGAGTGGGGATGGATATACATGACAGGTACCGTTGGTGACCGTTCTGTTCTGTTGGTGACTTGTGTTCTTAATGGTTTCACTGTGCCTGTGCCGGACCTTTGATCCTGCAACGTCCGATCTCATTCAGAGGCCACACACACTTCTCCTATGTGGGGAAACCTCCATTGCATCATTTACATCATAACATGTTTACCTTTCAAAAAAAAAAGAAAAGAAAAGAAAGAAAAGATGTAATAAAAAAGAGAAAGAAAAAAGAAAAGAAGAAAAATAGTATTATTTCTCATATGCATGCCATTTTTTCAGGGTATCCGAGGCTATTACCTTTCATCCAGGATGGCTAACAACGTGACCGCTACCAGAGAAGCTACAAGGCGTACTCACACTTACAGTTTCCATCGCGAAGGTTTGGTTCAGTTGGGGCAATTGGGTGGATTGATCACTGGTCATAATAAAACTGTGTTCACTGAGAATTATGGAAACATCTTGACTCTTTTGGACTCACACGTCGACGAATGGGGTTTGTCTACTCTTCTCCAGTTCTATGATCCTGACTTGCGTTGTTTCACCTTCTCAGGCTATCAGTTGGCTCCCACTCTCGAGGAGTACTCTCACTTTCTCAATATCAAGATTCAACACAAGGTTCCTTTCGTGTGTGTCCCAGAGAAACCTGATTTGGACAACATTGCCAACGCTCTTTATTTGAGCATAGAAGACGTTCTTGGGAATTGGAAGAAGAATGGTAACACTCATGGTTTCTATATGAGTTTCTTGGTTGAGAAGGCCCAAGAGTTGGCCAACAAAAAGAGGTGGGAGGCTTTCAACGCCCTTCTGGCCGTTTTGATCTATGGGATCGTGATGTTCCCTAACATTCACAAGTTCGTTGATCTGGCCGCTATATGTCTTTTCGTGGATAAGAATCCGATCCCTACTTTGCTAGCCGATACGTACTATTCCATTCACTCTCGATATGGGAAAGGAGGAGCCATAAGAAATTGTTTGCCGTTGTTATACACCTGGTTTAAGTCCCACCTACCTACAAGTGGTCCTTTCATTACTTCTACTCAGAAATGGCCTCAAAGGATCATGGGGCTTACCGGAAATGACATTGTCTGGTGTCCCACTGGAATGGACGTGGAGAAAGTTATAACTAGCTGTGGTACTTTTGACAACGTTCCTCTCATAGGAACAAAAGGTGTTATCAATTATAATCCTAAGCTAGCGTTGCGTCAGTTGGGTTTTGCACTTGAAGACAAGCCTTTGGACAAAGAGATATTCGAATCCGTTTGCTTTGAAAAGGGAACCAATCCAAAGGGGCTAGAAAAAGTGAAGAGTGCCTGGAATAGCATCCATACAGATGATCAGATTTCTCTAGGTGAAAAGAATGCCGTTGCCAAACAAGCCTACACAGATTGGGTTGAAAATAGAGTTAAAGATCGCCTGTTGCCTTTCCCGAAGGTTAACCCATTGTACGAGCAGCCGCCTAAGATTCCAATTGCCACTGTGCCTGATGAGAATCGTATCCAGGTAGATATGGAATGCACCCAATTGCACGAAAAGAAGTCGGATGCGCAACCGAAACATTGTCTTGTGGACCAGAAAAGAGTTGAGTTGACACACGAAGCTAAAATGCTGAAGGGAGGATCGTCCAGAGTTCAAAAGAGGGCTAGAACGGAAAAAGGTGAAAGAGATACTACTGTTATTGTCGAGGATCACCAGAAAATCCTAAAAAGGGCCATGAAAGAGGCAGAAGAGAAACTCAAGCGAGAGTACCGAGAAGACTTGAAAGCTTATAAGCTCAAGATAGAAAGGGATGCTAGAGTTGAAGTGAAGAATCTGAAAAAGAATCTGGAAGAAGAGACCACTAAAAGAATGGCAATTGAGACTCAACTGAAAGGAAGTCACCTCCGTAATACTCGACTAACAGAAGAAAATGCCAAGCTCAGAGATCGAATGATGGAGGACATATCTGAGAAAGATTATCTCCCAGAATGCAAAGGATGTGACGAACTCAGGGAGTGCTGCAAGAAGCTGGATGGGCATTTGTTTCGCAAAGATGAGGTGATCCAAAGCCTTCTTAAAGGAAGAGATCGAGAAGCAACCAAGAAACTGTTTGATGAAACTAAGAAGTGGAGCGATGAGCACTTCAGACAAGGAGGACCTCTGTTTTATATTCAGATGGATTGATGTTTGAGTCTGTATGTTTCGACCACCACCAGACTTGTTGGATGGGGTCTTTTATTTCCCTTGTTGAATTATCTTGTTGATGTATGGCTTGCCCAAGTTTAAATTTCTTGTTATGAATAAAAAGAACTAGTTTCTCTTGACACTTATCTTTTGTCACATTGTTAGCTATTCTGGATCAATATTAAATCTTGGATACTCTGAAAATGGCACATCACGTCATACGCACACATGCACTCATACATTCACATTATCACATTGCATTTTTCAGGTTATTGTACAAGAAACTAATTGGGGTCCCTTTCAGCAACAGATTTCTTTTCCGACGACGAAGCTGACTTTCTTACATCCTTACCGTACCCGGAGCAACGAGAGACTCATGGATCAATTTGAGCAGAACCAAGCTGCCCTCCGTAGGGATATGGATGTTATGGGGGAGAGAATGACCCAACTTATGGAGACTCTCCATGTCGTTGTCCAAGGACAAGAAGAGCTCAGAAAGAGCGTTGCTGGATTGATCAAGGATACTCCCACCAATTCTGCTGATGGAGGGGTGAAAACTAAGGAGATTCCTGCTGAGGGGATACCGAAGGTAGTGGATGACCACCACGAGGTTATTGACCTTGAACATGATCTTACTGCTGAGTTGACTGAGACCACTAAGATGTACCAAGCTCTTGAAGAACGCCTTAAGGCCGTTGAGGTTGCTAAAACTTCGAGTTTTAACACTGCTGCTATGTGCTTGGTACCTGGGATTGTTATTCCCCCGAAGTTCAAGGTGCCAGATTTTGATAAGTACAAGGGAGTTACCTGCCCAGAGACTCACATTCGTTCCTACTGCCGTAAGATGGCCGCTCACGCTGAGAACGAACCTCTGCTTATGCACTTCTTCCAGGATAGTCTCACTGGAGCCCCGTTAGAGTGGTATATGAAACTCGAGAGGTCTAACGTCAGTACTTGGGGAGAACTTGTTGATGCCTTCTTGAAACAATATCACTACAATACTGCTATGGCTCCTAGCCGTGCACAGCTGCAGAATATGTCACAGAAATCTGAAGAGTCTTTTAAGGAATACGCCCAGAGGTGGCGTGAACTTGCTTCTCGAGTCCAACCTCCTTTATTGGACCGAGAGTTGATTGATCTGTTTATGGGGACTCTGAAAGGGCCGTATCTTCAGCACATGGTTAGTAATACTTCTCCTTCCTTTTCGGATGTGGTCATCATTGGTGAGAGGGTTGAGAACTGTGTCAAGGCTGGTACCATTCAAGGTGTTACTAATCCTAGCAACTCAAGTGGTAATGGTAAGAAGCCGTATTCTGGGTTTGTGAAGAAGAAGGAAGGTGAGACTAGCACCGCTTCTGTTGACCAAGGCCGAGCTCCTGCATATTCTGCTGTTCCACCTCCTTATTATCCGATGCCTTATGCTGTTCCTGGTCCGTATGTCCCTCAAGCATATGCTGCTGCTCTTCCGCAACCATGGATGGCACCCCAACAACCTTTCGTACCACAACAACAAGCTGCTGCTCCTCAGAATCGTCAACAGAACCCTAGGCCTCAAGGTCAAAGGGGCCCGCAAAGAACAAGATTCCAAGATAGGTGTATCGATCCGGTTCCGATGTCATATGCTCAGCTTCTCCCTCAGTTGCTTGCTGGTCAATTGGTACAACTCCGTGAACTTGGACCTCCACCTAGTCCTCTCCCTCCCGGTTATGATGTTAATGCTCGATGTGAATTTCATTCAGGGGCTCCAGGCCATACTATTGAAAAGTGTAGAGCATTCAAATTGAAGGTTCAGGATCTCCTTGACGACAAGCTTATCTCGTTCGCTCCCACTGGTCCTAATGTGCAGAATAATCCTATGCCTCCTCATGCTGGTACGACCAATGCTATTGAGTTATGTGATGATCAGATCCTGGTAAATGATGTTAATGAGGTTAGGATGCCGCTAGCAGTTGTCAGAGAGTATCTTGTGCAACAGAAGGTTTTGTGTGAACTACATGACTACTGTTTGCAATGTTCTTCTAATCCTGAGGAATGCACTAGGTTGAGAGAGGAAATCCAGAAACTAATGGATGAAGGTGTTCTTAGAGTGGAAAGGGTCGTTCCTGTCGAAGATGTGGCTACTTTAGAGATCCCTTACTACCCTGCTGAGATATTAAAGACTCAGGACACTTCTTTGGTCATTCATGCTCCGAGTACTCCTTTGGTCATTCAGGCTCCGAGGACTCCGTTGGTTATTCAGGTTCCAAATGTTCCTTCGACTCCTTCAACTTCGTCTCTTGTTCCCTCTCCTGTGAATGATTCTAAGGCTGTTCCTTGGAGTTATAATGTCGTGTATATCCGAGGGAAGAAGTTTGACTGTCCTCCAGTGGGTACTTCGAGTATCACAAATATTACTGGCACTAGTGGCATTACCCGTAGTGGTCGGATCTTTGCTGCCCCTCCTCTGCCTCCTAAAGAGACCAACAAAGAGGCTAGTACACAAACAAAAGGAAAGCAAGTTGCTGTTGATCCTCCTGTAACACGTAATGCCCAAGATGCCGAGCAACTCTTGAAAATCATTAAGAAAAGTGATTACAAAGTGATTGACCAACTTGATCAGACCCAAGCCAAGATCTCCATCTTGTCTCTCTTGGTACATTCTGAAGCTCATCGTGATGCTCTGATGAAAGTTCTGGCTTCCGCTCACGTGACTCAAGACATTACCGTGCCTCAGTTTGAAGGGGTTGTGACCAACATTGCTGCTGGTAATTGTTTGGGTTTTTCTGATGATGAACTTCCACCTGAGGGTAGAGCACACAACAAAGCATTGCATATCTCCGTCAAGTGTCTGGATGCTGTGTTGTCTCGAGTTCTGATTGATACAGGTTCTTCTCTTAATGTGATGCCCAAGGCCACTTTGTTTAAGCTGAGTATGGATGGGATTATGATGAGACCATGCACTATGAGTGTCAGAGCATTTGATGGTTCTAGAAGGTCCGTAGAAGGAGAAATTGATCTGCCTGTCTTGATTGGTCCTCACATGTTCTACATTGCTTTCTACGTCATGGATATAAACCCTTCATACACTTGCCTCTTGGGTCGTCCTTGGATTCATGCTGCTGGAGCTGTGACATCTACTCTCCACCAGTGTTTGAAATTTGTTGTGAATGACAAGATTGTTGTGATCACTGGTGAAGAGGATTTGATAGTCAATAATCTGGCATCATACCGTTATGTTGAAGTGGAGGGAGAGATACAAGAGACGCCTTTTCAAGCCTTAGAGATTGTGTCAGTTGACAAACTCCCTGTGGTCGAGAATAAGAAGGAACTCGGAGCGCCCCTCTCGTCTTTAAATGATGCTAAGGCTTTCTTAGAAGCTGGTACTCCCCATAGTGCCTGGGGCAAGCTGATTGATGTTCATGAGAAGCGAGACAAGTATGGCCTTGGGTATCAGCCATCTTCCTCTACTCAGCTCAGCATAACTCCTGGAAAGAAGGTGATTCCCCCCATTTCTCAAGTGTTCGTCAGCGCAAGCACCAGTTCTGGAAGTCAGGTTCTCGCCGTGGATGATGATGTTGAAGAAGATCTCTCCAGATTCATTTGCCATGCTGCGCCTGGACAGGAACTCAACAATTGGACTATCTTGGACATCCCCAAAGTCACTTTTATGGAGATGTAATTTTCTTGTTTCAATAAGTCATATGCTTCGCCCTAAGCATTTTGACCTCTTGTATAAAGAAGGGCCCCCCATGTGTTTCACTTTGTTTAATATTGAATGAAAATCATATCTTCGCATGCAATTACTGTTCCATTTCTTTCATTTTTTGTTTTTACTTTAAAAACTTTTTCAAAAATGGCAAAGCTTTTTCTTTTTCTTTTTATGTGTTGCATTCTAAGGCATAAATCATCCATCGTGCAGATCCGGCTCGAATTCCATCAAAAATGATAATGTTACAGTTCCACGTCTTAATATCCTTGAGAATCCAATTGACCAAGCTGATGAGGATAGTGGGGAAGATTGTGAAGTCCCTGAGGAATTGGCAAGACTTTTGAGACAAGAGGAGAAATCTATTCAGCCACATCAGGAAGCCATAGAAATCATCAACCTCGGTTCAGAAGAAGCAAAGAGAGAAGTCAAGATAGGGGCCGCTTTGCAAAGTGATGTAAAGAGAAGGTTGATTGAGCTGCTTCGAGAGTATGTTGACATCTTCGCCTGGTCATACGAGGACATGCCTGGTTTAGACACGGATATAGTTATGCACAGGTTACCGCTCAAACCAGAATGTCCGCCTGTAAAGCAGAAACCACGAAGAACTCGACCTGATATGGCTTTGAAAATCAAGGAGGAAGTTGAAAAACAGTTGAAGGCGGGTTTCTTATCTGTGTGTGAGTATCCTCCTTGGATTGCAAACATAGTACCTGTTCCTAAGAAGGACGGAAAGGTACGCATGTGTGTTGACTACCGAGATTTGAATAGGGCAAGTCCGAAGGATGATTTCCCTCTGCCTCATATTGATGTGCTAGTCGACAACACTGCTCAGTATTCGGTGTTCTCTTTCATGGATGGTTTTTCTGGCTATAATCAAATAAAGATGGCTCCTGAAGATATGACCAAGACCACTTTTACCACTCCGTGGGGTACGTATTGTTATAAGGTGATGCCTTTTGGTCTTAAGAATGCTGGTGCAACATATCAACGAGCAATGGTGACCCTCTTCCATGACATGATCCATAAAGAGATTGAGGTGTACGTCGATGATATGATTGCAAAATCCCAAACTGAGGAGGAACACTTGGTATATCTTGAGAAACTGTTTGCTCGTTTGCGTAAATTCAAGTTGAGGCTTAATCCAAACAAGTGCACTTTTGGAGTGCGATCTGGAAAGTTACTTGGATTCATTGTGAGCCAACGAGGGATTGAGGTCGACCCTGATAAAGTAAGAGCAATACAGAACATGCCAGCACCGAAGAATGAAAAAGAAGTTCGAGGGTTCCTTGGAAGATTGAATTACATAGCCAGGTTCATTTCTCATCTCACTGACACTTGTGAACCCATCTTCAAACTGCTGCGCAAAAATCAAGATATCCGTTGGGATGATCGTTGTCAGCAAGCCTTCGAAAAGATCAAGCAGTATCTCCAAGAGCCACCCATTCTCATGCCTCCGGTTCCTGAGAGGCCGCTTCTTATGTACTTAACTGTGCTTGAAGGATCTATGGGGTGTGTGCTGGGCCAACATGACGAGTCTGGTCGAAAAGAGTGCGCCATTTATTACCTGAGCAAAAAGTTTACCGATTGTGAATCCCGCTACTCACTACTCGAGAAAACTTGCTGTGCTTTGGTATGGGCTGCTCGCCGACTGAGACAGTATATGCTGACCCACACCACTCTATTGATCTCCAAAATGGACCCGATAAAGTACATCTTTGAAAAACCGGCCCTTACAGGAAGACTAGCCCGGTGGCAAATGCTTTTATCAGAATATGATATCCAGTATGTCACACAGAAGGCCATCAAAGGAAGTGTCCTTGCAGATCATCTTGCTCATCAGCCATTAGAAGAGTATCAGTCAATGAA
Organism: Vicia villosa; assembly: GCF_029867415.1. Lineage (NCBI taxonomy): Eukaryota > Viridiplantae > Streptophyta > Magnoliopsida > Fabales > Fabaceae > Vicia > Vicia villosa. The sequence continues at coordinate 145,953,835 of NC_081185.1, read as the reverse complement.
GTTTGACTTTCCTGATGAAGATATCATGAAACTGGATGATAATGAAGGACCCGAACCAGGAGAGCGATGGACTCTCACGTTCGATGGTGCATCAAATGCTATGGGCCATGGTATTGGGGCAGTTTTGACTTCTCCCCGTCAAACTCACATCCCTTTCACAGCTAGAATATGCTTTGATTGCACGAACAATGTCGCAGAATACGAAGCTTGCATAATGGGTCTCGAAGAAGCCATTGATATGAGAATCAAGATCCTTGAGGTTTATGGGGATTCTGCCTTGGTTATACATCAAGTGAGAGGTGATTGGGAGACACGACACCCCAATTTAGTTCCTTATAAGGACTATGTCTTGGAGTTACTGCCCGCTTTCGAGGAGATCACTTTCAATCACATTCCCCGAGAGGAAAATCAATTGGCAGACGCTCTGGCTACTTTGGCGGCGATGTTCAGAGTTAGCTCCCCTAAAGAAGTACCAGACATAACGATCCTCCGTTACAAAGAGCCCGCCCATGCATTCCCTGCTCATTGTCTCACTACTGAAGATGTGTATGATGAAAAGCCATGGTATTACGACATCAAGAGGTACGTTGAGAAGCAAGAGTATCCCGAAGATGCTACGATTGGTGATAAGCGAACGCTTCGAAGGTTAGCATCCAAATTCTTCTTGTCAGGAGACGTCCTGTACAAAAGAAACTATGATTCAGTTTTGCTCAGATGCGTGGATAGACACGAAGCAGAATTGATCATGCGGGAAATTCATGAAGGATCTTTTGGAACTCATTCCAGTGGACATTCCATGGCCAAAAAGATCTTGCGAGCAGGATATTATTGGATGACGATTGAAAGTGATTGTTATGTGTATGTGAAGAAATGTCACAAATGTCAAGTGTATGCTGACAGAATTCATGTCCCTCCAACTCCTCTGAACGTTCTGACATCACCTTGGCCTTTTGCTATGTGGGGCATAGACATGATTGGGCGCATAGAGCCACAAGCTTCAAATGGGCACAGATTATTCTTGTTGCTATCGACTACTTCACCAAATGGGTTGAAGCTGCTTCTTACAAGAACGTAACCAAGCAAGTCGTTACTCGCTTCATCAAGAAAGAGATCATATGCCGATATGGGGTTCCAAACAAGATCATCACTGATAATGGGTCCAATCTTAATAACAAGATGATGGCAGAGTTGTGTGAAGAGTTCAAGATCGAACATCACAATTCATCACCCTATCGGCCAAAGATGAACGGTGCAGTCGAAGCTGCTAACAAGAATACAAAGAAGATCGTCCAGAAAATGGTTAGAACGTATAAAGATTGGCATGAGATGTTGCCATTTGCTTTGCATGGCTATAGAACTTCGGTTCGTACTTCAACTGGGGCAACTCCCTTCTCTCTTGTCTACGGTATGGAGGCCGTACTACCTGTCGAAGTGGAAATTCCTTCGTTAAGAGTCTTGATGGACACCAAACTCGATGAAACAGAATGGGTTCAAACGAGGCTTGATCATCTCAATCTAATTGAGGAGAAACGCTTATCTGCTATCTGCCATGGCCAGTTGTACCAAAAAAGGATCAAGAAAGCGTATGACAAAAAAATTCGGCCTCGAGAATTCCATACTGGTGACCTAGTTGTAAGGAAGATCTTGCCAATTCACACCGATCCAAGGGGCAAATGGACTCCCAACTATGAGGGACCATACATTGTGAAGAAAGCATTTTCAGGTGGTGCTTTAATCCTGACCAAGATGGATGGGGAAGACGTTCCGCTTCCAGTCAATTCAGACTCAGTCAAAAAATACTACGCATAAAAGACCCGCTAGGTCGACGTACCTAGGAAAAAATAAGGGCATCCCGGCAAACCAAAAGGGTTTGGGCAAAAATTAGGGATAAAACAAAAAAAGAGAATAACCCGCTAAGTTGAAAACCCGAAAGGGCGACTTAGGCAAAAAGGGGCATCCCGCTGGATTGAAAACCCGAAAGGGCGATCCAGGCAAAAGTTAGGGATCAAAAGCGAGAGGTTGCAGTCTGAATATCTTTCACAAAGGCCACCATACGCCCTTGACAAAGCAAACAGATCAATCCAACCATTACGCTTCTGAAGCAAAGCATTGAGAAGATCGAGGATATGGGAACTGTAGCAATATCAGTTTTAATGGAAATCCGAGCATTTCTCTTTGCCATTTTACTCTTTGCATTTTATTTTCTTTTTCGCAACTACCTCATTTAGGAGTTGCTTCCTTGTACAGAAGCCTATTCACAGGCATTCCATCAATAAAATGATTTTTTGATGCAAAAGCTTTCTTTCTTTCTTTTTCGCATGCGAGATGTGATTTAATTCATTATTAAACATTGCATTGAAAGCATGGGGGCAATAATCACAAAATCAAAACGAAACATGATGTTACATAAACATAAAAGTGTTCTAAGGGACGCCATTTGCATCCAAACGTTGTTTTCTGTGCAGGTTGCAGGTTCTAGCCATCACCTTGGCTCATGATGTGTCACCAAGGTCATCATCATCCCACGTGAAAGTTCCAGAGTATAATTCATCAGTACTGGTAAGCATGAAGCACCTGAAAAGGTCCATATCCCTCTTCCATATGACAGACGAAGAGTGGTCTCCCAAAACTCGTGATTCCCCAAGCAGCTTAGGATGTAAGGAAAGTCGAGCAAGGTCATTTCATCCCCAGCAGAGCTATGCTCCAACCCTCAACGCAGTTACCAATAATCTTTGGTACTGTAGGGTCCCAATATCAATTCACGATGATGGCTCAAGATCACAAGCAACGGACCCCAACGATCCTACTCTTCTGTCCCACCAAGGGCCTTTATTAGGCACTCTCTGCATATAGTATTCATTGCATATAGCATTGCATCCTCGAAAGCGTAGCGTATCCATTACAATGGATCATTACGCCATAAAAACTCAAACATGCATACAAAGCATGAGCCAGATAATAGGAGCTAATGTTGAATCAGAACAATGACCCATCCCCTCAAAGTTGTTGCCTGTACAAACTTTGCCTGATATCTGCTATCATACTACAAACACTTTTAAGCTGCGGTGCCGATACGAGGTATCTTCAATCTCTGATGGGTGTATGACACAATGTTTTCTTTTGTCCCTCGATGTCGAGTCGATGTCGAGTCATAAGATCGCCACGGTGTCTTATTCCTTTCCAAAGTGTGGAAAATCGCACGAGATTTTCTTTCGATGTTGAGTCATAAGATCGCCACGAGATCTTATTCCTTTCCAAAGCATGGAAAATCGCACGAGATTTTCTTTCGATGTTGAGTCATAAGATCGCCACGAGATCTTATTCCCTTTTCTTCTGTTGACGAGTGGATCGCCACGAGATCTTCTTTCGATGTTGAGTCATAAGATCGCCACGAGGTCTTATTCCTTTCCAAAGTGTGGAAAATCGCACGAGATTTTCTTTTGATGTTGAGTCATAAGATCGCCACGAGATCTTATTCCTTCCCAAAGTGTGGAAAATCGCACGAGATTTTCTTTCAATGTTGAGTCATAAGATCGCCACGAGATCTTATTCCTTTTTCTTCTGTTGACGAGTTGATCGCCACGAGATTTTCTTTTGATATTGAGTCATAAGGTCGCCACGAGATCTTATTCCTTCCCCAAAGTGTGGAAAATCGCACGAGATTTTCTTTCGATGTTGAGTCATAGATCGCCACGAGATCTTATTCCTTTCAGTCCTGACGTTGAGTCGTAAATCGCGCGAGGTCTTTTCCTTTCGATCATTGTTTCATGCAACCATTCTCTTTGAAAACCCCGTGTCGGCACCGCTACCACGTTATAAGCTATCTCCATTCAAACCCATTACTCACTATAAATTCTTCCACCAGAAAAACAAAAATTTCTCTTTCCCCAGCAGATAGCAAAAATAAGGATAACACTGACACCATCTTTTCAGGACAAATTTTAGGTCTTGGATATTTAATCATCTTCTACCTTGAATGTTCGAAAGGCTAGCGCCAATCTCACCTTCAAGTTTAAGACGATTAAATAGGGGCAGCTGTCATACCCCAAATTTGTCCTACCCTATTCATCTGGCTTATAATTCACATACATACATCCTTTAGGTCATAATCCAACTCATGCATTCATATCATTGGTATTATTCAAAGGCCAGCAAGAAAAAGCTCTATTGCAAAGAATTTTGATCAGAGAATAAGGAGACTGAGGTATAATCATGTGGCTCTAGGTTCATTGAAGTCCTCCTGGATTGGGGTGTCTCTCTGCTTCAAATCAGGGCATCGATTAGAGGGTACAAGCTTGCAAATCATCTGGTTCTTTAAATCAGGGTTTCTTTGACTAAAGTCAACCAGTTGACTTTCTGCTCAACATTTAATCAGAAGTGGCTTCTATGTGTGGAAAACTTCTCATACTGACTGTGTGGATGTGTTTGTTTGACTGGATTTGACCGGAAAAGATTTAATCGGGAATTTCACCAGTAATCGGAGAAAAATCAGAACAGTTGACTTTTGGGTCGAAATCGGAAGAATTAGTCGAATATTGACTTTTGGCGGAGATTCGGTCAAGAAAAGTCAAAGAATGGATAAAGTCGGGAGTTTGACAAAAGTTGCCAAAAATAGAAAAATAATCAAAAAAGGAAAGTTTTTGTACTTAGAAAATTTTGGGCTCTTAAAAGCTTGATGAACAGTCCACTTCACCATCAATTTACACATGGCAAATGACATTATTTGGAGAATTTTCCAACATCAAAGTTGTTCCTCTCATGGAGGAGAACAACTTTGTAGTTGGACACTTTTCCATTTGAAGCTTGGTTGAAGAGTTATCAAGGTGTGAAGTTGAGGTTTTTATTTGAATCAAGTCACAAAGCTGGGCAGATTTTTGGTCATGCGTGAAGCATTTCAACAAACACATGGCGTACCATCTTTGAGACAATATTCAGAAAACTACAAGCACTCAATTGATCTAAGTTTGATATCATTCTATTCTCCTATATGCCTTCTACACAATGAGCAAAGAATCATCGGTTTTGGGTATGTGGTTTGGAAGATATGATGCCTCAAAGTCATGACCTTGCCAAGGCACACGTTGCCGAGAATCCAGGCCAAGATCCAGGCCACGCGCGCAGCATTCCCACAAACACTTGGTGTGCCAACTTCAGATCCAAATTTCTTCCTCCACAAGTCTCCATGTTGGGCAAGCTTGGTCTCTAACTACTCTTCGCCGTGCCGTCTATCTAATGAGCTCAAGAACATTGATTTTGGACGCGTGTGGATCAAGATACGAGAGCTCAAAGTAGTGCTTTGGCCAAGTCATGATTTTGCCATAAATATGAGTCAAAAATCTAAGTCTGTGTACAAAACAGGATCAGTTAGGCCAAGTGATGTTTGGGTGCATTTCATAGCATGTTCCAAACTTCATCTCAACAACTTCCAAACATCAAAGTTATTCAATCCCATGCCCTCTTCACTTTGAGCACAAATTTGAATCAAATGATGGAGCACACCTAGAGTTATAAGTGTGCAAAGCCATCACCATGGACATGTTGAACCAAGTAGAGTTTGAGTTTTGTTTGCAACAACACACCAAACATCACTTATTTTGAAAGCCCATGCACGTGAAAGAGTGAGGAAAGGAAAATACTACAATACAACACACATCACCATAGCTACCATGTACACTCATGATATATAAGAAAACTCCTTCACAACACACGCGGACGATCACGCTTTTCCTTTTCAGTTTCACACACTCTCATCACTCTTTCCACTCTCACCCTCTTGATCTCTCACCTATCTCCACCATAACCGTTTTTTCAACCACCCTAACCACCACCGTAACAAACTTCAACAACCACTTCAGTTCATCCTCTCCAATCTCTATATCGATCCAGAGCTCCTTCACATCAATCAGCATCATCACAAATCAACAACCACCACCTTCATCCGGAACCGTCATCACTATCGCCTCAAACAACAAGTGCAACCGATTTACATTTTCTTCCATCTCCATCATCAAGCCGAAGCGGACTCTATCATCACTACGGTACAAATGGCGAGATCTCCAAAGCTGAGTCCGGTTCTTAGTTGAAGATTCGCAACAAGGATCGACAGCAATCGTCAGCATCTTCACCGTTCGGGACTTAAACCAGTGGCGCCTTCTTTCTCTTCTTGTCTTCAAGATCAACAGGTGAGTTCACTGAACGTTCTTCAGCATGCTATTCATCCACGATAAGTCACGAAATGTATGTGTTGCATTCTTACGTGCTTTGTGTTCTTGATGTTTGGATCTGTTTTCCTGAAATAACGGCTGTTGAAACGTGTGAATCGTTTGATCGGAGGTTAGGAATGAACATGAACACGTTGATTTGTCTAATATTGCTGTTAGAATAGATCCATGGAACTGAGGTCTCGTATGCGTAATCGGTTTAGTTGATAGATGGAGTTTTAAGGAAAATGGAGATTAGATTTGGATAGAGCAGAGAAAACCGAGCTGAGCGATGGTGGTTTCTGTTATTTCTGGAAAAAACGATACGCCTCCGCCGCGAGGCTCCCCGGAGAAGACGATCAGAGAAGTTCTCCGACGTCTGAGTTTTGTTTGGCTATTTGCATGGCTGAATGACGTGGCGTATCCTTATTCGTCCCCGTTCCCATTTTATTTCATGTTAGTTTCATGTCAATGATTAGAATGCTATGTGTCGAGTGCTAATTGGCTCGGATGATATTTTGCCCTCTAGTAACTTAAGTTCCAACGTGACCAATTGAGGTGAGGTTACTGCATATCATGTTGCGTCCTAATTGTATAAACCATATGATGCAATAATCACATGCTGTATAATAAAAACAAATAAAAGTGAAATAACAAAAAGATGGAAATGGATGGTGTAGTTGGGCCACGAGATTATCTGGGCCTGCAACAATTCTGAAGCGTACCCTTGCCTTACGAACACACCACCACCCGACAAACTGGGCCTGAGCGCTACTGCTCTTGCCACCCCTCTGTTTGGGCCCAGTTTGTCTCTTAACTAGTTTTAATTCATTTCCAAATTACTGATACACCCCCGCTGTCTAGATTTTAGATTTTTCTTTTAAATTTTGTTTCATAAATTCTTTTTAACTCAAATAAAAAACACATAAAATAATTTTAGATATCATAGGATGTGTAAATAATTGTCATGATTTTCGCTTTTTTTTTAATCGCTTTTAACCCTTTTAATAAATCTTTTCTTTTACAACACTTGAATTTTCTTTGTCTAATATTTCTTCGTAAATAATTCTCTGATAGACTTAGGAATTAATTTTTAGTCTCGTTTTTGTATAGAATTAATAGATGTATATGTGCTTGTGAATAATAGTTTGTTTGTTATAATTCTCAATTTTATTTGTCGCATATTGATTTTCCTCTACCTATTCCATGCGCAGTTTTTTGTTAATAAATTGTATAGCTTTTATTTTTTACTCCCTTGTGTAGACAACTTAGATTAGAAATAGGATTAGTTCCCTTATCATTTTCTTTTTCTTTTCAACTTTTAAAATACTTAATAAGTATCGATGAAGATCATACCGCTACTATATTTCATAGTAGGAAAGAAATGATTGGGGTGTAGGCCCCGATGTATGTTCTTTCCTACTTAGCGGAGAAGAAATGATTGAGGTGTGAAGCCTCGATGTATTTCTTAACCGTTGTTTAGAGAAACGATCGTGGTGTAGGCCTCGATGTGCATTCTCTAAATATCCACAAAAGAACTCTTTTTGTATCTCCTTTACTTAGCGGAGAAGAAATGATTGAGGTGTGAAACCTCGATGTATTTCTTAACCGTTATTTAGAGAAACGATTGTGGCGTAGGCCTCGATGTGCGTTCTCTAAATATGCAAAACAAAACTCTTTTTGGTATGATCTAAGTCACAAATTAAAATCCCCATAAAAAACACCAACCAAAAACACTTCAAAAAACCTAATAAATGTTCAGACTTAAAACAAAAGTGAGGAAGTGATGCGAGACCTTGTAGTAGGCTCTCGTCATCATGGAATTACCCTAAAAGACACAAACCAATCATTTCCTTTTCTTTTGCCTTGTTGGCACCTAAGGGCACCGTTATTTCCGCTCGTACGCATCGTAGGCGATCCCTTATGCAAGAGCGCGAACGTTAACTCCGCCCAACTAAAAAAAACACAAAAACAAACAGAAAATCGTGAGCCGAGCTACGGTAACTCTGATTCCTGAAAAGGATACGTAGGCAGCGGGGTAGGGCCCGTGCGAGTATATTTATTTATTTTCCCTACATTTTGCATTCATTCGCATTTAGACATAGACATAGTTAGACACCCTTTAGATAGAAACAAACATAGGTGGATACCATCGAGTACGATGGGCGCGTGGGGTGCTAGCACCTTCCCCTCGCGTAACCGACTCCCGCACCTAGATTCTCTGGTCGCAAGACCCCGTTCCTTCCTTTGTTAGGTTATCTGATATTCCTTTCCCTTATGGGATAAATATATTGGTGGCGACTCTGTTCATTTTTCGCGAGCGTGCGACACTCCATACTTGTATCGGAAGTGAGTATAACCCCGAATCAATGGTGGATTCGGTTTTGATTGCATGTTCCCTTTAGATCCGAGTGGACTAATAGGATAGGCGGACTCACTGAGATTTAGTAATCTCATCCCATTCCAATTATTTATTTTCAGGTGGTTCGAGGCAAGATCGCGGTAAGGGAAAGATGGATTAGATCTCTTGGCGATTCTTGGATATTTCTTTTAGTTCTTATCGTGCTTGCTAGTTCATGTATTTTGGATATGTACTTATATGATGTACTTGTATTTTGGCCATGATACATTCGGCTTTTGTATTCATGTACTTCTATTTTCCGCTGCAAACATTATGTAACTGTTGTCTTATGAACCATATTTAATACTTTATGCATATTATTCTAGACAAATATGTGTGGGGTGTTACACTTAGGCTACCTGCCCTCTTTATGGCAAGGGACAGTCTTATGGCGAACGATATCTCGATGACCCTTAACATCCAATTGAAAGACTTCCTGCCCTCTCATGGTATGGATAGACCCTTTCGCCCTGAAAAACTAAAAGAACGAATTTCAAAACTTAGGATAGTTGCTATTAATTGCTTGCTCTTTTTCAAATCCAAATTCAAAAATTCAAAATCTTTTCCCACTTCTTTTCAAAGAATATTTTCAAAAAGACTACGCTTATTTACAAGCTAAAGTTCTTCTACAAAGTTTTTACTATTCACACCCTACTTTTCAAACAATTCAAACATTTTTGAAAACAAAGTGAGCTAAGCAATTAAGAGCCCATGGATGCAAAGGGTGCCTTACACCTTCCCTTTGTATAACTTACCCGCCGAACTCAAAATCTTTTTAAAAGGTCTTTTTCTGTTCTTTTAGCCTTTCTATTAAATTGGATAAAATAAAAGTCGGTGGCGACTCTTGCTTACCGCGATATTTCTTAAAGTCAGTTCACCGTATTACAGAATTGGCGACTCTGCTGGGGATGCTTTCGATTAAAAAAAGGGGTTACCTTAAAGTTTAGGATTCACTTTAAAATTGTTTGAATTGATTGAGTTATATTCTAAAGGCTGTTTTGGGTATTCTTTTGTGTGAAAGATCCTAACCCGGATCTGAGTACCTTAGGTAAATGGCATGAGACCAAGGAGACTGCACAGCGTATACTGATGTGGTTGATATGGTGGTCATCGTTAGTGTGACACATTGGTTTGTCCTGGTGTTCCTTGGGATCCGACTTGAGGAAACACTTGGCTGCTGCGTGGTGTCATTAAACACTAATTTGACCCTAGAACCCTAGTTGAACTTGACTTTGGCCTATTAGAAAGTAGCGAGATGGCTGGCTTTTGTTCCGACCGAAGTTGCTTGATACTCGAAGCTACACTCATATGGACTGGACTTTCAGGACCTTCTCGGTTGGTGATTCGATTGCCGAACTGAGATAAGTGCCTTCGAGAAAGGTCAATGATATGAGCTCCCTAGAACCCGATCTTTATATAGGACAGGTTGAACCAAATTAACTTCAGTGGGGAGGGTACTTACCTACGAACTTCATGCGAGCCTCTAAACCTAAGGGCACTTGTGTGACTTATTTGTGTTTGCTACTAACCTTTGTTTCCTTGCAAGTTTTGTTAAAGGACTTGTTTACCCTTACTATCTCACGCTATGCCTAATGAACTGCATTCGCATAACATCATGACATCATGAGCATAACATGATTTAACTAACCCTTTCAAGGATCTTAGGGATTTAGGGCCCACAATTTCAGGTACTCCTATCAAAGACCGATTTCCTAATCAAGGGGCAAGAGGATTTATTTTCCTCTGGCCACACACCTTCCAATTAAAAGACTTGGTACCTATCAAGGGGCAAGAGGATTTATTTTCCTCTAGCCATGTACCTTCAAATTCAGAAGTATCCCGAATCAAAGGCGATGACCCACTCGATATGGTGAGTTTGATTCCCATAGAAGAGAATCCAAGAATCAGAGTTTTTATTTCTTTGTTTGCCTTTTGCTCTTTTAGATTGTTCTTTCGATCTCGAGATCAAAAAGAAGTTGTTCCTTCAAACTTTTTCCTCGAAGCATAAACAGGAATTCCACCACCTATCCAAACACTTTAACAAACGTTGCAAAAAACAAACAAATATATACAACATATAAACAAATTCACAAAGCTTAAAAGTATAGAAACTATTGCGATGTTTTAATATCTTAAACGCCAATCCCCGAAAATGGCACCAATTTGATGTTGTGTAAAATCAAATGTAAGTATTGTGTTTTATCGTATCAGCAGGGATTGGGGTGATATTAAAACCGTTCAACAACTTCTATAATTCTAAGCATAAGTTCAAGATGTTTGTTTTAAGTTACGAAAAGTAAAATTGCGTAAATAACGAAAGATAAGTTTAGAGGAGTAGACTTGTTGGGAATTGGTTTTCATCCACCGATTCAATATGCAAATCTCGGATCAGTTACACACAATTTAGGCATGTTTCATTATCATCATGTATTGCTCACAAACAAAGTTTATATCTAAACATTTAATGAGAAGTCTACCTTATGGTTTAATCGACGATTTCTCATCCTATTAAACAATACGGTAGCATTAAGGTTCTATACTTAAAGAGAATATTAAACCTAAATCTATGTCTAGCATTTAGAGTTTAATAGATGTTATAACGAAATTAGAATTGTATTTGTCAATATCAATTCAATCCATGAAATAAATGATCGAGATTAGAATTGTATTTGTCAAAATCAATTCAATCCATGAAATAAACGATAAAATGAAGATAACATCAATAATGATTGAAACATAAATTGCATATAACGCCATGATCAAAGTAAATACATACAGTTTCGTTGAATTACGACCAATCCCAACAAGAGAGGGAATTAGATACTCATGGTAGCTTGATGAACAATGGAAGAATTATGTTGGAATGACATCAACGACGATTTCCCGACTTTTGATGTGTATCCACCTCTTTCTCCCTAAAACCTCTTTTATTCCTACTTTACAAGGATATAATGTATTATCAAAAAAGTGAATTAATTCATTTGAGCTGAGTTTCTGCCCTATTTATATCAGTTATGGCCGCCTGAGTTTGCTACACGAACTATACTTCGCTAAGTGAAGTCTTTGTTTCTTCTCCACTAAGTCTGCTTTTCAAACCGCGTTTAAGAAGCCGCCAAAGTTCCCTACGCAAAGTGAGGTTCACTTAGCGAACTACCTTTCTTCGGCCTTAAGTCTTTCAAAATATATTTGAGAGACCGCCAACGTTCGCTGCGTGAACTTCCTGTGTTGCTGCTCGCTGCTAGCGAAACTGGGTGATTTTGCTTCTAATTTTATTCACTACATGAAATATGGCTCACTTAGCGAATCAGGCTCTCGGTGTACTTTTGCTTAGTAATTTGTCTATTGTCTGGATTTTGCCTTTAACTTCGCTGGAGGTTCACTAAGCGAACTGTTCGCTGCAACTTTTGCTTAGCGAAGTGCCTGTTTTCTAGTTTTTCTTTAAGAGCCAAAACCTGCACAAATTCACAAATAAACTCAAAGTAAACTTGTAAAATTATTTTATTTCAATAATTGGGGTGTTTATGTCAAAATCTTGTAAATTATGTAAGATGAATGCCATATTTTTATGTGATAATTTACTATGAATTAAACACCTATCAGTTGCACACCTTTACCTTTCTTACCTTCTTTGTCCTTTTGATAGTTTCCTCCTCCTCCTCCTTTTGAGGATTCAAAAGTTCTATTTTCGACCAGCTGCTTGTGAGAGTTCGACCAAGGCTTTTTGCCTTGACTCTGGTCGACTTTGCCTTTGAATTTGTTGGAACCACCATTATTTTTTCATGACTGAGCCTCCAAAGCTTATATCGAATCTTGAACTCCTTTTCTTTCAAAAATCCTAATCTCACGCACCTCCGATAAACCAACCAAATCTTCCAATTTTAGGGTTTTAAGATTGTCGAATTCTTGAATAGCTACGATAACAAGATCAAAGTGAGAGGTCAACGTACGCATTACTCTCTAAACTATCATCTTACCAGTTATGGTTTCACCATAACCCTTCATGAGATGGACGAGTTTTGGCATCTTCGACACATACTCTACAACCTTTTCGTCTTCTCCCATCGACAACAATTCATATTATCGAGGCAAGGTCTACAACTTGACAACCTTGACTTTCTCACCTCCTTCATAATACTTGACAAGAATATCACATGCCTCATTCGCCGATTCAGCACGAGAGATTCTGTTGAAGTTAGTCGTATCAACCGCCGTCTGAATGCAATACGCAACCTTGCAATCCTTCTTCTAGGCTTCGACGTGGGTAGTTTTCTGTGCGTTAGATGCATTATAGCCAGCACAGGACCTCCATTAGTAACCAGTTCTAGGATTTCATGAAAGCCAAACAGAGATTTCATTTTTTTCTCCATCGAATCCAATTCTTGCCGTCAAGCATTAGAAGAGAATTCTGAATGCCATTAGTACCATTCATCTTTGCAGTGATTGATTCACATTCCCTGGAAACACGACCACTAGCGTGAAGTTCTTAAAAAAATGATCAAGAACAATAATCAGAAGCTCTGGATACTAATTTGTTAGTGCGTGAGGCACTTTTAGTGAGGAGATATTAGAGATAATAAAGGAAATAAGGATTACATTATTGAATTGAATTGTACAAGTAATTATACAGACTATGACTATTTATATACAACTTTGATTGGGCTTGGGCTTACAGAACTTGAATTATATTTAATATTATTAGATTTGATTATATTTGGTATAATATATAATATCCCAACAATGTCCTAACAGTTTTAAGTGTGAGCAATCTTAATTTTGTTTGATAATTTTTTCTAGTGTTTGGCAAGATACCAAAATCAAAATACCTTTTTGGCGGCTTTCTGATAGAAAAAGTATAGGAACAAATTAATTATATGGTTAACATGGTAGGATTGCTTGGTAGTTTTTGTATTTGTCAAAAAGTATAGAATATGTCGCATCCCTATGCTGGTAGGGGTGGTCAGAATACTTAGTAGTTTTATGAGGGTTAGGGCTTGATCACAGTGGTAAGAAACTTTGTTTGGTGGTGTTTACGAGAGATCAAGCTCACATGAGATGAGAAGCTCTGCAGCTTTTAGGGATACCTTATGTTTGTCACCTTCTATCCATCTCAACCTTAATATTGAGGTAGTTATAGAGGCTTATGAGTCTAGGGTTTAGGAAACTCCTAAGAAATGGTAAGCGTTCCCTCTTAATCAGGAGAGCTGTTGACCACCTATTTTCTAGAGAGTCATGGTCATGACTACACATGCAGTTATGGTTTAGGATAATAGTTATTGTCCGCATTAAACTAGTACATGTAGAAGTAAGACCAACAAATTCAAGTAAACATAGTTTACTTTTTTCTTCTCTTTTACGTTGAATCCATGAGCAATATAGTGAGAAAAATGTTACACAACTTGATAGATCTTAAATGAGTCCAAAAAATATTTCAATAAATTTTTATCATCAAACATTCTATACCTAGAGACATATTCACACTCATCCATCAATTTGAGTAGATAGTGCATTTCACTTCTGAGACCCCTTCTAAATTTGTTGTTTAACATTACAAAATTTGCACAATAATAGTCATCAAGTCTGGTTTATATCTTTTCAAAATCATGATTTTTTTTTTGGAAAAAACCATATTCATTGTTATCTCATTAGCCAGGTCATAGTCACATACACTAAAAATAAGGTTGGAAATTAGTCCAACTTGGTCGAACTTGGTTCAACCCGACTTAGATCGATAAGAATTGAATCATCTCTAAACTTGGGTGGGTCAAAAACTAAAAACTCCGTTTTAGTTTTAACATTGGAGAAGCAGCTAGTAGCATAAACAATACTCCACAACTAGGGAAAAAACTATGGCATCAGCATCCGTCAGAGAAAATGAATTTCTATGGAAATCGGAGCCCTAATTTGAATCCCTCGTCTCCGTCACGCTCACACTCTCCATCATTTCTCCTTTCACTGCTTGTCCCACCAAACTCCACGACTCTATTTCTTGACTCTCATCGTATTCTCCTTCTCCTACAACTGATTTTCTCTATGATTCTCTATTGTTCTTCCATTATTTTACTACCGACACCGCCAATCACAATCGTTCATTCGATCAACTACTTGTTCCAATCATCCACAACGTATTTAATTTCCCTCCCTTTTTATTAATCTGAAATGTTTGTTTTGTTTTTTCGTTTTTGTAATACCATGTTTGTTTGATTTTTTTGCAATCGTTGAAATGTAAGGACTCAAAGCACGGTGGCCAGGCTATGATTCTCCTCAACTGACTTTTTTAGGATGAACTTATTTTCGTACCTGTTATTCAATCCCTTGCTAGTATCATCGCTAGAAACCATGATCGTCATTTGTTGTTTGGTTGGTGTATCCTTCTTAGGAGCCTTTGTTATTCGTTGTTTGGTTGGTGTATCCTTCTTAGGAGCCTTGTAGATTACGATAGTTATGTTCATCAATCTATGCTCGGTGGTGAGTTTCCAATTTTCACTTATCAAACTGTTCTTCATATATTATTAAATTTTTACTATAAAGTTGTTTTCACGTTTTGGTGTAATTTTATGGTGTTTGGCAGGAATAAGGGAAATACATGTTGATTTATTGAAGATACACTCAACTTGCCTTCCTGATTTGGCAGGAATTGCGACTAAAGAAAGGTATTCTCCTTATGGATGAATCACTTTTGCCTTACAAATTATGGTAGTAATGTTGTTCAGTGTAAAATTTTACTTATATATGCAATGTATGTAGCCGAGAGAATGTTGTGTATTTGTTTGTGTAATTAGTTACCTTCAATATGGGTTAGTCAATATGTTTTTCTTATATATCATTAATCTAAGGCTCTGAACATTCATCAAAATAGTACCCTTTACTACCGCTATTACTATTTTTGTGAAGTATGTTTAACGACCTACATTCTTGCATTTTAGATAATGTTTGCAGTTTGCAGCCAGAAGATTGACCAATTATTGCTCATATATAATGACAATACCAATCGTATATAATTGTGCATCTTCATAAATATGTTGTTTCATGTTTGTTATTGTTGAGGAAACACATCATCCATTTAATCCATTTAAGTTTCTGATATTGTCAAATCTATATCTTAGTCCTGCCATTTTTATAGGTTAGCATCACCATTTTTATTGGTTATCATCTCCATACAAAATGGTCTGTGCAATCACAACCGTACAAAATTGTCGGTAAAAGCTCAAACTTTGAATTTACACCACCAGATTTTTTACAAATCCTTTAAAAATCTAATAACTGCAGGAGGTTTTTAAAATGAATAGTTTTCCTAATTTTTTAAGTATAATATCTGATTTGTTCTATCGATTTTTTTGTCTAGACTTTTTGAGTGACAAGAATAATATCGGTATTATGAAAAACTAGAGGGGTGTCAGGTCAAAATTGGGAGATGGCATGATAAATTCTCCATAAACCTTGCCAGAAACCAATGTCAGCCCGACACGTATTGAGGCCTGAGGCAAAATATTTATATAATATTTAATTAAAATTCTGATGGTCTTGTTTAAATATTTCCATGGATTCATCCCTATTTATTGCATTGAGTAATCACACCTTTTCCAAATCATTTCCAAATGAATCATGAACATTTTCTTAAAATATTACCATTGTTTTATAGAGGTATCATATACACTACAAATGTCATAAATTTTCAAGAATGAAATTTCCTCTTCCATTCAAATTTTTACTTCAATTCAAAATTTCTATACTTGAAATTTTTTCTACATAATTTCATAATAGTTATGAAAAGTTTCATAGCAATCAAATTGTATTATATTTGAATTATTCATTATTGGAAAATAAGATCATTCTCTGTATAGGAATTGATTCAAGTGCATCAACTTACTTCAAATCTTTATTCAAAATTTTGTTTTGATCACAAAGTGTTAGTGATCATTGTATGCAAAGGAAAGCAATGTGCTTTTCTTTTCTGAGTTGTAAAATCAGAAGGTGGCGTGCCTTCTTGATTGTGTTAGAAAGTTAAGAGAGTCTTGGTGTGAGATTTTAACATTTTCTAACATTGTGAAATCTCTTAGGAGGTATGAGGGGGATTGAAGTACTCTTGTTTGGAAAGAGAAACCATAATTGTTCTATATTTTTCTACATTTATATTTCTGCACTTTACTTCATAAGTTCATCAAAACAGTTCTAGAAAAATAAGAACATAAGAACCATTACACAAAAACGAGAAAAAGTATAAAAATCCAAAAAATCTAATTTGCCCACCTTTTAGATTACAATCTATAGTTACAAGACTAGGAGTTTCTTTGGGCGAAACCAAACACATACACATCGCCCAAAAGGCACAACTAATTATCTATGGTAGAAGTCTCGCCAGAGAGGTCACACGCCTCATCATTCAGACTCATCATAACATTGCTTAAGAACCCAAAGCCTAGCCGGTCTTGTTTGTTACACATATCATCGAGAAACTTAGGATACTCCAACGTTTTATGGTCTCGAAAACACCTCGCCCTTTATTAAAGTCCTCGTGCACTAGTACAAAAATGTTAATTTACACCCGTTTTTTATTAAATTTACACCCATTATTTTTAATAAAAATCGGGTGTATATCCACAGGGTGAGAAATGTCTAACGCATTTACACCCGTTTAAAACGGGTGTAAATACGTTCGTAATTACTCCCTATTTTAAGAATATCGGGTGTAAATACGTTATACGTTACACCCTATTTTAACAAAAATCGGGTGTAATTGGGCGTAATTATGTTTTTAATTACACCCTATTTTAATAAAAATCAGGTGTAATTACGTTTTTAATTACACCCTGTTTTAATAAAAATCGGGTGTAACTGGGCGTAATTACGTTTTTAATTACACCCTGTTTTAATAAAAATCGGGTGTAATTGAGTGTAATTACGTTTTAATTACACTCTGTTTTAATAAAAATCGGGTGTAATTGGGCGTAATTACGTTTTAATTACACCTTGTTTTAATTAAAATCGGGTATAGATACGTTCTTAATTGCATCTTATTTTAATAAAAATCGAGTGTAAATACGTCATTTATGAATGAACAATTATATTATATTTAAATCTATTTACACCCTATTTCATATACACCATTTAGTTATATTTCATTTTCAGTCATAATATTGCAAATACTATAAAATCATACACATAAAAATCATATTTTAACTAAGTCAAAATACTGATTGTTCAATCTGAATTACATTATTCATTTGCTTGTTTGATCTTTATACACGATTCTCCAATTTATACATTAATACAAAATCATGAAAATTTACATCAAGAAACAAAGACTACAAGTTTCAAACATTACATATCTACAGTTTAAGGTGGCCTCAGTCTGCTGCAAAGTATAACAATTCTTTCACTATAGGACTGCGTTTGCAGTGATTATCTAACAATTTCCTAGAAGACACAATCTGCATATAGCATCTTGCAAAACATCTTGAGGTTTCTACAGACACAATCTGTAGTGATGCCACTGGTTTACCTTTCTGTTATTCCAGCATTGCTTCATGTGGGAATTACTTATGGATTTGTTGATTGGATAGGTTTGAATTTCCTAGAAGCACACTTGAGATATAATTGTAGCCGACTCAGCACTAACAGTTTCGAAAACCAACATTTCTCCGGTAGGTCTGCAATAACAAGGGTACTAGCAGAATTCCTCGGAACAATCCTCAGTCAGAAACACCATCAACTACCACAGTGCCAAATTTACATGATTAGTTAAATAACTAATACCTAAACCAAATTTAAATGACAGCAACACAAATACTCAAATAGTGTTTTTTATTTGATATGAACTGAACCAAATTACCAACCCATCAATGTTCTTCTAACTTTGTCCACAATCTGACTTCTTGCTTTACTGCTGTCCAATGGAAATTCCCGACTTTCCTCCAACAAAAACCTGTAGACTTCCCACTGGCGTTCTTGTGTCGAATGTCTAACAACTTCAGCCTACGGTAAAATCAAGACATCATCGTAGTGAAATCATCAAAGTCTGTTAAATTGTTAATGTGTAGTTATTGAACTGTAACTTGAATAAATGCTTACCGAGAAAATGAATACTCCCAATGCTTTTAAGGCCAATGTAACGTCATAGAAAACACGAGGTCTTCCCCCTCCGGACAATTCTACAGGATTGGCAACCAGTAGTTCTCTATCAGGACCACGGTTCACTATAATTACCCGTAAAGGATGAAGCATCTCTTCTTTTAAGGTAGCGCATAGAGTTTTATGACGTTCGGGATCTATGATCTTTTGCCCATCTTCTTTTTGTTGAACAAATAAGTCAATATTTTGAAAGCCATTCACACTTGAAGTGAATCTACCATAAGCAACCTGATTGAGAAGGGCAAAGCGAATATAAATATACCAAATAATCCAAAAAATGCATGTACGATGATTGAAGAGAGTATGCAGAGACAAAATACCTTAATACCAGAATCCTTTGAAATCCTCATAATGTCATAACACAAGCCCTTTTGATCAACACACTGTATCTGAAGCAAGGTATGAGCCGGGCTCAACGTATTATCCACAGTAACACTCGGTTTTTTCAGTGTTGTCACGTCTTGACTGAGAGGATGCAGCCACACCTTGTCTGATAACTCAGGACCAAATAGTTCTTCAGAATAAGCTGGTGGAAGAGAAGAAAACCCCTGCAAATGTCCATCATATTCAGGTCCAGCCAACTGAAGCTCACTGGAGATACATTTCTCTCCTAAAGCTTCCATAAGATATTCACATACATCGTCTCGCCGCTTTTTCGTATGAAACAATTCCCTGTTTTTTAAAACAAATATGGTTTAAAAGAACTGTGATAAGCTATGATGCAAGGATATGAGTATCCACTTTTTTTGGTAAATGTATGTTGGAATTTAACTTTTTCGATCATATCATTGCTTTAAAGATGTGATAGTAAAGAGAACTCAGCAGAATCAGAATATAAACTAAATCTTAACAAATATGAATCCAATATAGCTACACTCACATTTCATCAGTGATAAAGAACAAATCTAGGGCCCTTCCATCAGGAGTTGGCATCACTTTAACTCGCTGAATCGTAAGTTGGAGGTTACACAAGATTTCGTTGATATCTATAAAGATAGAACAAAAAATAAACATTGTATTTGATTCCACATGTGACAGCAAAAAAGAGAATACTCATCATGATCTAGCGCAAGTTGTTAGTGCGGAGAGTGTGTGTGGGTGGGTGGGTGAATGTTGTAAACCCTAGAT
Organism: Vicia villosa; assembly: GCF_029867415.1. Lineage (NCBI taxonomy): Eukaryota > Viridiplantae > Streptophyta > Magnoliopsida > Fabales > Fabaceae > Vicia > Vicia villosa. Next base: position 145,933,978 of record NC_081185.1, on the reverse strand, counting down.
ATCAAGTCCGATTCTTACTGATATAAAAAAAAGCAAAAGAGAGAACATAAGAGAATAGTGCTAAGTGTTAACATAACTAGTTACCGTATAATAATCCTTTATGATCAAAAATCCAAACCTTCAACAAGTAAATTTGATTTGGTGAAGGATTAGAGGATTGTTGTTTGAAATGATAAGAAAACAAACATGGAGGACAAGGTGAAAGAAGCCTTGTCTTCAAGCTTTCCCAGTCAACTTTGAGTGAGTCAGGATGCGGAATAACCCAAAAGATCATGTAGCACCATCTTCCATCCATCGAAATATCTACATCAACATCAAATTCATCATGAAAACAGACCAAAAACAACAACAAAGTCTAATTACAAATTTCAAACCATGAATAAACCGAAGAATTAAACTTTGCACTGGTTTTTTTTCTAAAACTTAAAAATAAATAAATAAATCAAAATAAAACAAGCAAATATAAAAGGAGTTGGAAAAAAGGTAGGTTCTAGGCAGTCTTGTCTATGGCGGAGAGCCAAAATCCCACCTTAAAAGCCGCTTGGTGGCACTATCATAGCACAGATTATGGTGGAAAAACTCGCAATAGTGGGTGATATTTACCATTGCGGCGAGCCTAAAAACCGCGACATATATCCGTCATAGCGCTGCCATGGCCGATATTCGATAACACTGGTGTTTTTTTTCCCTTTTTTGTAAGCTTGATTTTTATCATTGTTGTAAGTAATTGATTCACAGGCTTATGAAAAGAAGGGTGAAATACATTTATGGCCCCTGAAACTAGTATCTTCAATGGTGTGGTGTGTGTCATTGTATTATGTGAACTATTAGTATCTTCAATGGTGTGGTGTGTGTCATTGTATTATGTGAACTCTTGGTAACCAATCTGTGTCTCTTGCAGAAATTAAAAAATTCAGGGAGATTGGGAATGAATCTTTCTCACCGGATGACTCAACCAAGTTTAGAAGTGTTGTTGAAACAAGTTTTGTTGATCTATGATTCTATGACTCATGCTCATCATGTGACCATTCTGGTAAACAAACTTCACCAAGTTTCATGGAACTTCAGGTACTGAGCCTGACAGAAAAACTAAACATTTTGGAAAGCCAGTTAGAAGAATTGCAGGGTGAGCTTGCCCTTAAGAATTCCAGGATTGCTGAACTTGAGTTAGCCCTTACTTGTGATGAGTTTCCTAAGGATGAATCTAGTTACACCATATGTTTATTAGATGAAAAATTTAAAGAGCTGGAGTCTGAGTTTGAGAGTCTTTTTCAGGAAAAGATCGAAGCCGAGGTCAAATATGTGACCATCAAAAACACGATGCAGAAGTTGAAGGTTGCATCAGCTTTAGTAGAAAAACAAGAAACAATGTACCATATTGTTTTCATACCATTTTTAATCCATAAACAAAACTCATCAACATTCACAAATAGAAACCCACCCATCAACACCAAAACTTTTCCCATAAGAAAAAAAACAAAACCAACTAAGTTCCCACAACAACAAAAAAGAAAAAGAAAAAGAAAAAGTAGAATGTACCTAGCACTGGGAACATGGCCCGAGATCTCAACTTCAAACTCAACAGGAAGCCCAAGAAACCTGTTGAGTCATAATTTTAAAATTAACTAAGAAAATGTTGTCTCACTTCAAAGTTGTAAGCATGAAAGCTTTGCATCTACTACAATAATAGAGAGCTTACATGAATAAGGTTAAGAACTAATATACAAAAAGCCAGAGTGATGAATCTTACGAGTTAAAAATATCCTGCAACGAAAAAGCAGCCATTAATAACCAACATAAGAGCCCATTTAAATTAACTTAATTGAACTTATCCATAGACATACACATTTGTGAGACTTTTTTGGAATGCTTATACAAACCACTTATGACATAATCATAACCTATTTTCAGCTTTGCATCTACTCCAATAGCCACTCCTGTTCAAATCAAATCACATTTTTGTTTATCATTTCTTTTAGGATTCAATGCATTGAAGAGGAAATGTTGTAAATAAATAGTACCTGAGAGTACTGGTTGAACACTGTTTAGCAGTGTAGAGATCGATAACAAAGGCGATAACTCTCCGACCGCTACAGCCACCTCTTTGTTTGAGGTAAATATGTAAGCAAGTCTTTCCCTAAAGAATAAGAAAAACAAAAATAGACAGGTTCCAATGGCCAACGATGTAAGCACTGTCACGACGATTGAGAATTTTGCGGCTTTCGACTTCCTTTGCCAAGCTCGTTTGATACTCAACGCTACACGATGATTAGATACATCACAATGGCCCAGAAGAACTTGAATTTGTTAGGACAATTTAGATAAATTATGCATCATCCAAATCATATGATTAGTGTTTGTGTCAATAAATATACTCAAATAAATCAATCTAAATACTTACTCTTGTGAGAATACTTACTCTTGTGATAAGAAGAACAATTTGCAGCATCATGATGAGTTCCACTTCCAGAAGAACAGTTATAAGAAAAATGAGAAGAATCATTCTGATTTGTACCACATGTTCCTCCAGATTCTCTGCAACCATCACACTGAGAGGACCACCCTACACCTTCATCATACATCACATCAAAACCTTGTTCCGGCGTATGAACTCCACTCTCAGAATCCCAAACAACATCCTTAGAAACTTCAACTTGGAAACTAACACGACAGTTTCGAAATCTTGAGAACTGGTTTTGCATCTAAGTTTCATTATTGACAACATAGAAAACATGTACATTGCTACCATTTTTCTCACATGTAAAAGTGTTTATGTTTTTCATAACTGAACTATTCTGAATAGGACAATCATAGAATATAGTGAGATTTCGAACCGTTGGAAGAAAACTAAAGGGAGTTCCAACCAAAGAAGTGTTTGTGAAATTTGAAGAACAGATATCATTGACAAGATCAGTTCGAATGATTCTCATGGTAGAAACATTCTGGTTAATGTTTAGTACATTGAATTTTTGTGAACCAATTTGAATAGAGGTGTTTTCATTATGCATGCAAGTGAGTTTGAACTCAATTTTGGCACAAATGTTTGGTCGGTTCTTTCCCCAAAAAGGAAATAGTTTATAGCACATTTAAAATCTTATTTTCACAAACTACATCATGAAAATACCAAATAAAAACAAACAAAAGCAACGATACATGTATACATATATACTACCATTGTTAATCTCCGCGAATTTCTTATTAGCTTCTTCATTCCTCGGATTCTTATCAGGATGATACTTCAATGCCAGTTTCCTATACGCTCTCTTAATCTGATCATCCCCCGCACTCTTCGACACTTGCAGTATATCGTAATACCTCTTTCTGCATACGAAAACATCAAACAAACAAATACAGAATCAGAATTTTCCAAAGAAATCGCAAACAGAGAAACGGAAATGAAAAAACCGAAAGCATGGAAATTACGCGGCAAAGGAATTGAGTGCATAACAAAGAGCGCAGAGAAGGAACAGCAATTTCACTCTTCGATGTGCCATTGAAGATTCGGATCTCTCCGAAACTCTACTATACTCGTTCGGATCTCGATGTGAATTAGGGTTTGTGATGAAAAATGAAATGTGTTATATCGCGTTTGGCGTATGAATGTGTTGTGGAATCGCTTCTTCAGTTACGATGAAGCTTCATTTCTACCCGAAACTCCAACAATCGTTTCAGATAGTCCATGAACAACTGATTCTTCATTTCTACACACACAACATTAATATTGTAAACATTGCATTAATTTGTGATAAGTGTAAACAAAAGCGTGAATACAAATGCAAAATTGAACCATACTATTGAACTGAAATTTAGACCCATTAATATTTAATCAATAATTTGTTAATAATATTTAAATTATTTGTTAATATGTCATATATTTATATATTTTGAGTTATAAAATTAAATTAAATAATTTTTGTAATATATAAATTTACACCCGATTTTTAGTTTAAAGGGAGTAATTGAGATTTGATTATAATAATATTTTTAATTTAAACCCGTTTTTAAAAAATAGGGTGTATATTGTCATCTAATAATGCTTGAAATGACACTTTATTTACGAAATTGCCATCACATTTCTCAATTACACCCGTTTTTAATATATTGGGTGTAAATTTTAAAATTATATTAAACTTTTTGCACTAGTGGTGCTTGAGGGATTGTGTACTATTATATTAGTAAAATACCTAGCAATGACAAAGCTTTATAGTCCCTAAAGAGGGGCGACAACCATACGTCACCCTCCACGAGGTATTGCCTCACCCTTAAGTACCTTCCACTTGCCCGATAGTGGGAAACATAGGAAAAACATTTTTTGGTTAGAGAGAAGTCAGGGTCAAGTAGCTGATCCACGTCTCACTAGGAAATATAAATTCAACGAACCACCATTAACTGAGTGAACGGTGATCCTTCCCAAAGAAAGAAACTCTAGGCCCAAAGGGCTATAAATACTTCTCCCCCAATGAAAGAAGAGGGAAGATAACTTACATACTCATATCTAAGAATTACGATGATATACAAAGCCTTTCACCTCACGTGATTAAGTCCTCTAAAAATACCGTAAGACCACCCTAAATAAAAAAAGTGTTTTAGTTAAAAGAATACTCTTGTAAGTCAAAATGTAAGATTTTTATAAATTAAACTTAATTAAACAATCATCTTTAAAAACTACTTTATTATCTTTATAAAAATTATAGATAAATATTTTTAATTTTATGTAACACAAGTTTCATATAAAAATAATGAATAGTACTAACTTGTATCTTTGCGGCACATATTACAAAACTTTCAAATAAAAATTTTGTATTAAAAAAATAATATAATAATTAATTATAAATTTACATTAAATTTTATACACAATTTCAAAGATTTTTTTACTATATTTATTTCTTAACTTGTGCCCTTGAACACAAATTAGCATCAGGCAAGTATTATTTATAATTTAAAATATTGCTAACAAAAATAAATTTAAATGCAATATTTCATCTTAAATTCAAACACTGTACTAGATGTTTTAAAAAGAATTTAAAAAAAAAAAAAAACAAACTAAAAACTCCATTTTAGTTTTAGCACCGGAGACGCAGCTAGTAGCAGAGATACTATGGCAGCATCCGGCAGAGAAAATGAATTGCTATGGAAATCGGAGCCCCAATCCGAATCCTTCGTCTCCGTCACGCTCACACGTTCCATCACTTCTCTTCTCTCTTCTCGCCCTAACAAACTCCACGACTCTATTTCTCGACTCTCATCACACTCTCCTTCTCCAACAACAACCGCTTCTCTCCACGATTCTCTATTCTTCTTCCACTCTTTCGCTACCGACGCCGCCAATCACAACCGTTCACTCGATCAACTCCTTGTTCCAATTATCCACAGCGTATTCAATTTCCTTTCCTTTTTTATTAATTTTAAATGTTTGTTTTGTTTTCGTTTTCGTAATACCGTGTTTGTTTAATTTGTTTTGCAGTCGTTGAAATGTAAGGACTCCAAGCACGGTGGCCAAGCTTTGATTCTCCTCAACTGGCTTTTTCAGGATGAGCTTATTTTCGTGCCTGTTGCTGAAGCTCTTGCTAGTATCATCACTAGAAACCATGATCGTTACTTGTTGTTTGGTTGGTGTCTCCTTCTTAGGAGCCTTGTGGATTATGAAAGTTCTGTTCATCAATCTATGCTCGGTGGTGAGTTTGCAGTTTTCACTATTAAACTAAACTGTTCATCATGTATTATTAAGTTGTTTGCTAGTTTGCTTGGTCTTTTTGATGTAATTTTATGGTGTTTGGCAGGAATAAGGGATAGGTATGTTGATTTATTGAAGATACTCTCAACTTGTCTTCCTGATTTGGCGGGAATTGTGAGTAAAGAAAGGTATTCTCCTTACTGATTAATCTCTTTTGCCTTGTAAATGATGGAAGTTAATGTTGTTTAGTGTTTGATTTTGCTTGTATATGAAATGACTGTAGCCGGAGAGAATGTTGTGTGTGTGTGTCTCTGTATTTAGTTACCTTCAATTTGGGCTAGTCAATATTTTTTGCTTATCTTCATAAATGTACGTGTCTCTGTATTTAGTTACCTTCAATTTGGGCTAGTCAATATTTTTGCTTATCTTCATAATCATAAATCTGATGCCCAGAACGATCATCAACATTGTACCCTTTACTACCGTTATAACTATTTTAGTAAAGCGATGGCCAAAACTCTTGCATGTTTAACTACCTACATTCTTGTATTTTAGATAGTGTTTACACTATGCAGTCAGAAGATTGACTAATTATTGTTCTGATGTAATGACAATCTCAATTGTATATAGCTGTACATCTTCATAAATCTGCTGTTTCATGTTTGTTCTTTGTTGCGGTAACATGTTATCCATTTAAGTTTTTGATATCGTCAAATCTATATCTTGCTCTTGCCCCTTTTATGGGTTAGAGTAAGATATAGATTTTGACAATATCTTCATCAATTTTTGTTTTCTGATCTCTCGCACTTCAGCATATTGCAGGATGGTTTTGAGTTGCCATCTCGCCTTGGAGTATCCGCCGCAGACTGCTTTTTGGCCATTTCGGGGGCATTGACAAAAGAGGCCAAGCTTAAAGATAAGAAGTCAAAATTTAATAAAAAAGCAAAAGATCAGGGAATCACTGTTGTACAATGTCTTACCATTGACAAGAAGGTGAAATCAGATTCGAAATCTTTGTTGATGTCAAAGTTTGAAAGGGAGTACACTCTTTGGCATCATATAGATGACCTTATTTGTTTGGTGCAAAGACTCCATGCTGTAAGTTATACTCTTAGTTTTTGTCTAAATCATTATGTTTTAGACAAGATGTCATACACATATATTCATGTTATGAAATTATGGTATCCAATCATGAGAATTTTATCAAATAAGTGAACAATAGAAAGTGATGGCATTATATAAGTACATAGTCCACGAGCAAGACTTTTAGAAGGTCAGTGGCTCAAATGTGGAGCTTTTCCTGTCAAATTGGTTTTGGTGCAAACACCTGTTCTTATTTTATGTTCATGATTTATGTTTAGCCCTGTTATTCCCCAGACAGATCTGCATACTGAATAAATGGACTAAAAAGAGAAGCTATTGAGTCCTTTTTCCACATTCTTCCTCAGAGTAGCTACCGATATTAAACTACCTTGGTTTTTGTGTTGGGCTCTTATATGTTTCCACAAAACACTATATTTAGTATTGAAATTGAATTTTAAATACCATAGGTTCCAGAACAGGGTTCAATTGTTTTAGTACAAATTTATAACGTGCATGTACACTTAAAATTAGAATGTAAATAACCTAGTCAAAGCAGTAATTCTGTTAAAATTTGCACCAAACTTATTCAATTGTTATACCTTTCACAACAGTGGAGCAAAAAGAGTCGTTTTTTACATGCCAAAGGCTTGGAGCAAGTTCTTAAATGGCTGGAGGAGATTAAGGATCACTACGGGTCCTTTCAACCAGAGGCAGGTTCTGGAATCATTGCATTTTTAATGGCTCCTTAATATTTAATTCATTCTCATAGAACTTTGAACCATATTTTTTTTGTCTGCTACATTAAGACAGATTCTAATGCTTTCAAGACTGGGGATTTACTATTCTCTTCTTGCTGGAAACATTATTACTTGCTATTACACTTGGAAGATCGGAAATTTTCTCAGTGTCACAAGGAACTATTGGACCAATATCTTTCTGGAATTCAGGTTTGATGTAGTAGAAATTAACTGCGATGCTCTTTTGTAATAATTTTGGCAATCACCTTGTGTCCCAATATGTCAGATAACATTGTGTTTCTGTTTGATATTTTCCAAGGGAGATAAATTATCTTGTTTGCAAAGAAAATGAAGGCTGATTGTATTCCCTTCCCTCATAAGTGTTAACCACTGTACTATTTGCATGTGTAAATTAGTGACACATAAAGTGCTTCTGTTTCCGTTATGATTAACTGTTAATAGTTAGTTCGAGGTTAGAAGTTATTCAACTCGTTCCATTATTGTTTTCAGAATACAGCTTAGCTAAACTGATTTTGTAACTTGCTTAGGAGCCAATCAATGTAAATCTTCAGATACCATATCAATAACATTGAAAAATCAGATTCAGTTTCTTTTCTTCTCAAATTCCTCTCTCAAATTCTACTAATAAACTCACGGTTTCATATAATTAGGACTTGTAGTCTAATATTAATTTTAAAAAAAGGCCAGTGCTTAATCTTACGCATCACAACTTATCAGTTATTAAGTCATCATGCACACGCAAATATTATTCAAATATCTATTCTCTATATTTGGCTCTCCCTTCTTAAATCTGTATAATTTAAATATGATATTTAAGCCGGAGTATCCACCTTGAGCATAGTTTCTTTGTTTCGTTGAGTTTTATATTTAAACCGGAGCATAGTCTTAGATGTGATTTGGCCCCCATCTCTAGAGTCTAATCCCATGTACAATCTAGTCTCCATCATTAGACCCAGGTGCAATCTGGCCTCATCTCCAGCCTGATATGTAGTTTGGTATCTTCTCCAGTCCCAAATACATTATGGCCTAACAATCTAGTTGTGCGATTGCGATCACAAGCAAAGCTGCAATCCATTTGAGGGTGTAGGACTAACAATCTATCGGATGTTTAAGATTGATGGGTTTGGCAAGTATTTTGGCGGGATCAATGATATAAGTGATTTGAACTTCTAGTTTAGGCGTTCCGTATTTGACCACCTAACTTTGGTGTTTATATCTTTGCATTTATAAAAAACTTGGTGCTTTGTATGCTCCTAGTTGGAGTTGTTAAGTTGTATTACTTGTCAATATTCCAACTTAAGCTGTTAATTTGTGATCCATCAGTTCTGTATGACTTTATTATAGATTTTGAGTTCAAGTTAATTAAGTAATTTTAGTGATTTTAATGTTCTTATTCCTATTTATGCTATTCTATATGCATATATATGACTTTATATTCACAGAACAGATATGATTTGTGGTATAACCCTATGATTTACAATCTTAACTTCCCCCTCTCATTCCTAAGTAAATTATCGATTTTGACTACCATAGCCTCATCTACTTTCAATGAATTTAATATATGCTATAATGCCACGTTAATTCAATTCTTCATGGCTTTATATGATTATGTATGATGGAATTGTTTTGTTGCTCACATCCATGAAAAATACAGTACTATATGGATAATCACGCCAGTGGATCTGCCGACAACAAGGATGGTGGGTTGGAGACTACAAAGTTTTTCTTGAATTGTTTATGCTTACTACTGGGGCGTCTAGACAGCAAAAGATTTGAAAGCACAATGTCAGAAATTGGGATGAAAATCTCACGCATTCTAGTACCACAGGTACCTCTACCTAAGATCTTGAGGAAATAAATTGAAGATATATTTGTAAACAATGCCTTTCACAACCATTTAGTCCTTCTAATGAATATTATTATATATTCTCCTTAAATATATTGCATACACTTTCTGTTAATATATGTATCTGATTTAAATTATACCATGCTAAATGAGATGATTTGAATTGCTTGAGAGAAATTACCCTCAGCCTTGTTACTTATAGCCAGGTGATTACAATCAATTCTACAACTAAATCCCTTGATTATAGGGATAAAACCAACAAACCTAATCTTAGAGATATTTACTTAACAAACTATAATTTAAATCTAATACATATCTAAACACTTTCCTATGCATTTTGCTATAGCTGAAAATTAGTTGTTGACATTTTTTATTTTTGACCTAAGAGATGGTGTTGGCAATGCCTTAAGTGCAGTAATAATGCCTTTGGCATTTCAAAGAAGGGTCAACATTTTAATTTTGGGTGGTTCTCTTGTCAAAGTGACGGTTGACCTTAATCTCAGATTTACTTTTCCCTCTTGTCTGCAGCTTAATTGCACTGATGAAGATGTGATAGTAGGGGTTGTTTCAATATTCAAGGTTATCATTTTGAAGCCAAATCACTCACAAGAAGAGGCACTTGTCAATAGTAGGCAGGCGAATACTGTAATTCCGTTTCTGCTTCACCTTCTAGATGAGCAGGATGGTACATCTCGAGCTGTGGTTATGCTGATAGCAGAATACTGCTCAATGTAATCAATCTTTTCTTTCTCATGTGATACTGAGTAGGAATACTTTTTAGGTTTAATTGCTCTATAACTCTCTGAACTGTTTGAATATTTTTAAAAAGATCCTTGAACTTAAAAATATATTCTTGGAAGTACTCCCTCCGTCTCATAATAAATGTCTTATTTGAGTTTTGCGCGGTTTTTAAGAAAATGATTAGATGTGTTGGTTTTAATGAAAAAATTAGTATCATTTAGTAAAGTACCCTTATTTATTATAGGTAGTGGAGTAGTTGAAAAACGTGAAAGTTAATATATAGGGGTATAGTAGTGGAAAAAAATAATAAATGTTGCATTGGTATTTTAAAGAGACATTTATTTTGAGACATAGAAAAAGTGCAAATGAGACACTTATTATGAGACGGAGGGAGTAATTTGTAATTAGATCTTTACACTTTCAAATTATTTGTATCAGGTCCCTGTACTTAGGGACCAAAATACAAATTATTTAAAAGTTTTGGTACCTAACTTAAATTATTTAAATGTTTAGGAGAGACCTACTTGTAAATTATTTAAAAGTTCAGGGACTCAATTAAGAAAACGGTTCAGGGATCTAATTAAATATTTTTGACAAAGTCAGGGGCTCCATTGCAAATTCTTTTAGTTAAGAGACCCAATTAAAAATTCCCAAATACTTAGGGACCTTCAAAATAGTTAAATCTACTTTTCAAGTCCGAAATCTTTCCTTTTTCTAATTTAGAGCTTTCTTATGATGATCCCCCAGAAGCAAAGATGATATGTGCCTCATGGAAGTTCTGAAACGCCTTGGTTCTGAAAACATTTCACAAAGAAGAAATGCCATGGATGTTATAGCAGAGATCTTGCATATATCATCAGAGTCAAAAAATTCATTGCCTTATTCTGCTTGGTATGGCTGCTCATATAATTATACCGTATTTTTTTAGTTGTTTGTATATTTGATTATTCATATGTCCATTTTAGGCAAAAAACTGCCGACACATTGCTTGAGCGGCTTGGAGATGAAGATATTAGGATTCGTGAGCAGGCATCTAAGTTGCTTCCAATGATAGGTTAGCATTAACACACGGAGTATAAGGAGTATATTTTTTATATTTCATATATAATATTGATTTAAAACTATTATTGGGCTTTCTAGGTGTATTTTTTAATATTTTTAATTTATTATTGGGATTTCTGGTATTGACTGAAGCTTTAAGGATGGTTGACATGGTTATGGAACTTCTTTTGTCCAAATGGTTAAAGTGCCTAACTTGATTCACTCCATCTTTTTTCTCTAAATTAAATTTCAAGTAGAAGGTATTAGTGGCCGCCACTGCACACGTGCTTCATTCATGCCTCAAGTCTAAAGGGCTTTCACGTTGAGCAGTGTGGTTGAGATGTAATCAAACTCATTTTCTGAGTTTGCACTTGATAGGCTTGTTTGATTTCAGAAAATGTTTTATGTTTTAATTTTGTCTTCATGTTTAATTACAAAACTACCACTTTGTTTGCTGTTTTCAAAATATTTTAAAGGAAACAGTGAAAACTACTTTATCTCTTTTCACTATTTGCCTTACAAATCTTTGGCAATAAGAAACCAAGTGAAATGTACAATGTGGCATACTGACATTTTTGTAATTAAAGCTGAAAACTGAAAATGGAAATTTTTTTCTTAAACCAAACAGGCCTTTTAATTTTCAGGTTCATTGCTTCTTTGCGTTATTCTCCTTTCACTTCTGTCCTCTCTTACTTTATTTCCTTGTTTAAATACTTCATTATTTGCCATTCCTTGTTTTGATCCTTCTTTGTACCATTTCTTTTACTTCCCATTTTTTTTACTTCGACTTCTATCTCATTGTTTTTATGAAAATATGTTAACTGATATATATGAATGATTGTGACACTCATTGTTTATCCCCTAAAGATTTGGTGCTCATTACTCAAACTTATGTTCTTTTGTAGTTTTATTACTATTTGTATGGTGGTATATTCTCATAGCTGCTTCACTTAATCTTGTAGACCCTTCATTGTATTTGCCTGCATTGGTGCGCCTCATATACTCCTCGGATGAGAATCAATCATCTGCCAGCAATGCTATCATTGGGGTGCTCAAGGGACATAGCCAAAATATTGAAATCATATTCTTACTTGTTGACAGTCTTAAGTATGTTTTCTTTTCTTCACTGCTCTTTCTAATGTGCGTTTAAAGTTGTCGAGCAGAACTTATAAAAGCATAAAGCTGTAAACTTCTGTTTCTACAGCTAGAGTTCAAAAACTATGAATGCATTGACTTGTAAAGATACCACAGCTTGACTAAAAGTTTGTCTCCTTACTTGCAGCAACATCAGCCAGAGCCTAGATCTTCCTCAGTCAGCTGGAGATAAAGGTAGCGTACAAGGTTGTCAAACACGAAATTCTAGGTAAAACCATTTTGCGTAGGTAAACTTGGATCATAAACTCGACTCGTAGACTATTAAGACTTAACCCAATATTAAAAACTGGCATATATACTTATATAATACTAATAAGACAACAAAAATTTAATATTTTAACACCATAATAAAAAGTAGCATACCAACAAAATAAAGCAAAGTACTAAGTTAAGGAGATGATGTTGACAATCCTTTACTTAATTAAAGCAAAGCACAAAATCTTTGTCATCTTCATCAAACTTTCCCCCTGATGATAAAGGATCTTCAACTTTAGCATCAAAGACCAAATTATCAAAATTATCAAAATGCAAGAGATTGTATGTATTTCTTTAGCTAGGGAAGTATGTTAAACTCGTGATCTTTAGAATAACTAACTTGACAGTTGTCTGTCTGGATTGGTTAGAACCTGCTATAGCAGGTCATTTCCCAGCTTGTACTCTACAGTGTTACAGGTCTAAATAAAAGGTTGCTCCACTCTTGTGAGTCTACTATCCGAGTTTACCTCTAACCTCTTAAATTAGAAACGAGTTTACCTCTTAAAATTGAAATGAGTTTACCTAGAATCTCAAGTTTGACAGCCTTGAAGTATAACAGGTTACCTCTATTCCATGTTGGTTAAAAACATGATCCATTATGTTCTTATGCTTTTTTCTTTGGTGACAGAGTCAAAGTTGGATACTGCCCGAGTACTAAAGCTGGTTCCAGAATGGTCTAAAAGTGTAAGATTGGTTATGTAGTTATAAATATGGCTATGAAGTATTCATGATTTTTTCCCCCTCACAATAGAGTTTGAACAAGAAATATGCAAATAGGTGATTGTTATACAGAAAAATAAAAAACAGTTTGTTTGGCTGAGAATTTCTAGACATCTAAGATATCATAGGTGTTGTGAATGCAAATAGATTATTTTGACATTTTAGGACTTCTAAAGTAATGTGTTAGCGGAGTCCTTGAATATTGTCAAGAACCATAAAATCTTAAAAGCTTGTGTTATTTCGTGTACACATAAGAATATTTCTTTTTCTTTAATTCGCACACTTACATGAAAGTATGTTGCACTGCTGCTTGCATGGACAATGACGTAACACTAGCCCACCTAACCAGGTTAAAGTTTAATTTAATTATGAAGAGTTGGGATGGCTACAGCAAACATAACTCTTTGTTAGAAGTTGCTCTGATTCATTTTAATAATCAAGTTGGTATAGTCCCTAAATGCTTTCTTCTGCATCTAACAAAACTGAATACTTGAAGAGTTAAGGTTTGACACTCATTTTCATATGAAATTGTTCTCTACCTTTTGATGTATCTACTTCCCCATCAACAGGCACAAATATCATCACCATGTACATTTGCATTTTGTCTTTGTTCTGTTGGCTCTATACAATGCAATGATGTAACTGTGAAGTGTGAACGACTGCTGCACACATGGATGCTTTTTCTGACTTGCTCTTTACATATTTTCTGAAATGTTCATAAATTGTTCCAATCAATGTTCTTAGATACATGTGATTTAGATTACGAAGAATATTCTGTTTTGTTAATTCTGATGCGTAACAGGTTCAGGACTGGAACAACTTAATTGGACCACTGATTGACAAGATGTTTGCAGATCCATCAAATGCAGCTATTGTCAAGTTATTCAGTTATATAAGTGAAGACCTTGCAAATGTTGTTGATCTTGTATTGCATCATGTTCTGTTGCATGTTAGAGAACTAAAGGGGTGAGTCTGTGTTACCTTTTTAAAGTAGTTACACTGCTTATTTCTTCAAACAACTCTTTTAATTATCAGAGATGTTCCTATAAACCTTTTAAATAAACAGTTTCGCTGTAGTATAATCCCTTAACCTCTATAGTTGTGTACTGGAGAGCTTTAACTGTAACACCAAAGAGCTGTATCTGTTTATATTAAATATAGGATACGTCAGACAGATCATAAGACAGTTAGATTTGTACTCGTAAAGCCTACCCTGAGATAGAAACCTGTTGCGTACACCATTTGAGTTCGAAGAAATAAAATTTGCTTTATTAAAAAACCTGTTGTATGCATCTGTTCCATGATCCAAGCACTTTGGAAACCCTCCCTTAAAAGATAGTTATTAAGGGGGAAGAACCAGGTCACTTAAATATTTCACCTAGTATTCCATAATACACAAGTCCCTATCATAGCACTGCCCCTGAGGATCGGTGTCCCGGCGGACGCACAATTTGACACTTCACTCAGCTTTTCTGGTCAGCCCCTCCTTAGGCAACCCTTTTCCAAGCCACCATCTAGAAACTATGATACCGTTTGATAAGTCTCCAAGCACTTGGAGAACCCTCTCTTAAAAAGTATTTATTAAGGGGAAGAACCAAGTCACTTAAGTACTCTGCTGAGCATCACATACTACTTGATGCAGGACTTGTGCACCCAATAATACCCAATTCCCTAACTATGATGCAAAAGAAATGCCTGGGAGTAATATTATAAATATATAATGATTGATCATGCTGCTCTTTATGGAGACAATGGGTGTGAAGCTTACATATTTGTTTTATGTTGCTTGGTCTTATAAAACATTAAACCTTAAGCTCTATAAAAAATGTGTCTGGTCTTGGCTAAGTTTTGGATGCTTGAAAAGAGAAGTAGCAAAATATTACCTGATTATATGGTAATTGTCGTTTTAGCTAAGCTGTCTTTGCCTGTCTTCTGTTAATTTGGATTTATTGGTAATTCTGTATGTCATCTAAGTGGTTTGTCGTTTGGTACATTCTCAATTCTGTAGCAGGATTGATGAAAGTTTCTTATCGAAATGGGAGTGTAGAACCTACACCAGTGGCGAGTATGATGAAATGCAGCGAACTCTATTTGATCATCTTTGCCCGCTGCTCATTGTTAAGATGCTTCCCATGAAAACTTTTGATGATCTCAGTTCATCTGTTATGTATGGACGTTTCAGTCAAAATAAAATGCTTGGTAAGTATTCATGCTTTCATATCTACCTTTTGATGTGTGAGTTAAACTATCATGGAAGCAAGGTGTTATTTCCGGTCCTACAAAATTATAAATTTAGAATTAGTAGTTGAAATTTACCTGCTGAGATTGTGACTTAAATTTTAGTTATTTTTTTATCATTCCAAAATTTGGATGGAAAACTTGCCAACTTTCTTATTCTTTTATATAATCAAATGTTGTAATAATTGTCTTGCATTCTGAAATCTGAAACATTGAGTCACGTTTGATGTTCCACTAATTTGTATAGATATGCATATGCCCTCTTGTGCACCTAGACTTGATAACCTTGTAGTTGTAAGAAAGAGATTGAATACTCGATTTGGTCATTGAAATTGTCAGACTGTATTAACCCTGTTCCAAGTTACAAAAGGTTAATAAGATCTGTCCCTCCGTTGGTATTTGCAGGGGTGGACTATAATGACTTTAATTATGAAATGTTGGGGATGCATTTGAAACTAAGTGAATAATGTCTGATTGCCTAAGTGGGTCCCACATGTACACATCACTACTTTATATTTGTTTTTAATGTTAGTACTGAATAAGCATTCAGTCACTCCAATCCAACATCTCAAAAATTAAGTAGGCCCCACCAATAATTTGTATTATTATTATTATTATTAAATTGAAAAATAAATCAATATAACTAACATACTTTTTGTGACATTTTCTTTCACTTTTTAATGGTGGGCCCACATGTAAGGATGAGAGTGGCTATACAAGGGTTGGTTTCTACTGGTTTCTATTAGGCTCTCTTTATTTTCATCCTCCAATGGGGGTGCCTAACATGTTTGGTACCTATTAGGTAAAGCATCTCCCATTGGAGATGATGCGGGGCTATGTACAATGGAGGTGTTGAATAATTTTTTCAATAGTTGAATGCTTGCAATGAGGTGTTGAATTGAGTGTTGAAAGTGAGGTGGATTAATTGGTGTTGAAAACATTCAACATGTTGAATGAGGAGGGAGTGGGACCACATAAAATATTTTGCAAATTCTTATTGGTTTTTGTGAATATTTAGATTTTTAGTGTGTTGTGAATGGTGGTGGAGTAGGGTGTTGAATTTTATTAAACAAAACCAATGTAGTGAGTAAAAATTGAACATGTGTTGAATTATTAGGTGGAAGAAAGAGAAGATGATGTGGAATATAAAAAGTGAAAAAGGAGGGTGTTGAATTTATAAACCATTGTTCACAATGGTTTTATTATTCAACACTCTTCTTTTTCATTTTTTATACTACACATCATCTTCTCTTTCTTCCACCTAATAATTCAGCACACATTCAATTTATACTCACTACAATGATTTTGTTTAATAAAATTCAACATCCTATTCCACCACCATTCACAACACACTAAAAAATTTAAACATTCAAAACAACCAATAAAATTTTACAAAGTATTTTGTGGACCCCACTCTTTCCACATTCAACATGTTGAAAACTTTCAACACCAATTAATACACCTCACTTTAAACACCCTATTCAACACCCTCATTGTAAGGATTCAACTATTGAATTTGTTTTTCAACACCCCCATTGTACATAGTCATAGTCTAAGGTGCTTGAAACTATGATAGTAATTGAGACTTTTTGAGTAGGTAATAAAAGGTTGACCTAGAAATCTTGATGCAAAATATCCGGTTGTGAGGCACAAATCCAAATCCGTTTTATATAATCCGGATATAATTAAATGGTTATCAACCGGTTAAATTATTTTTGGATTCGGTTATAATCCGGTTATTATCCAAAATCCAATATTAATCCAAATATTTTAATTTCATAATAAATTTTTTAATTTTCAACATAAAAAATATTTTTAAAACTGGATTTTTTTTTTTTAAAACTGGTTATATAATCATAACCAAATTTATAATCGGTTTTTTGACCAGTTTTGATAGAAATGTGATTATGGTTATAAATCCAAACCATTTAAATGGTTTAAAAATGGTTATGGTTTGGTTTCTAAAAATAACCAACCATGCACACCCCTAGTTCTACGAATTCATCACTTTGGATTTCACTCTTAACAGTCTACTCCAGGTTCTCTAGTACTGTGCTTAAACTACTGTAATTGTGTGTACATTCTGCCTGTAGGTTTTTTTTTTTCTTTCAATACATCATAATCTCTCTTTGCATGGTTGGTTTAGGCAGCAGGAGCCCAGAGCTTGATCATGAGTGTATTGCTTCTTTCCTTCTTAGCAGGTTGGTATTTGAACAATGATTATAGCCTTTATCTTCTTCCATCATTATAAACGACTGGTGCATGACGTGCTAATAATTTGTTTCAGGGCACTTTGTGAGTTTGAATTTGAAGACGTTCGGAAACTTTCTGCTGAGTTGTGTGGACGCATTCATCCACAAGTAATGAATAACTTTATTTAAGTCTGAATGTTTTAAAATGTCATATTTATTTTATCCCTAAAGCTTAGAAGAGCCTTTGTTTTATTTACATTTTAGTCTGAGAATTTTTTACAATGTACAACATGATTGAAAACTTGGCAAGCAGTTCATCATGCATCCCAGATAAACTTTTGCTTTGACGAAGTTCTCATTTCTGTCAGTTTAGATAATTGGTTGTGACGATTTTTACAGCTTTAAATGTACAATTCCTTAGATTGCATTTGGTTCTCTTTTTGGCAGATATCTATCTGGATCAAATCCTGTTTTGGCACTGCAAGAAACCTTTATCATTTGATTTGCAGTTTTTAGAGATTACTTTAACCTTCCCATGCTGCTGATTGTTTAGGTCTTATTCCCAGTTATTTGCTCCAAATTAGAGCTGTCGGTTGATTCTAAAAATGTACTGAAGATAAAGACCTGTTTATTTTCAATCTGCACATCCCTGATGGTAATTGTTTTCTTCCATCAATATTTAGTATGTCATGTTCAGCTTTATAAATGTCTGTCTGTTTCAGTATCTAGCATTATCCTTTTTCAAACTAGTATGCAGTGAAGTAGCTTTTTTGGATATATAGGTTAGAGGCTGGGAGTCACTTTCTCATCCTTTGATGCATGCAATTAAAAGGATGGTTGAAACAGTGCTGTTATGGCCTTGTCTGAATGCTGATTCAGGTCTGTAGCTATTTAGTTTCTTAAATCCTTTCAAATTTATATGAACTAAAACTAATTTTGAAAAGCACACATTTTTTTTTTCAGTTTCTAAAGTACAACATGGATGCATTGATTGTCTAGCACTGATGATATGTGTTGAACTACAAGCTGAGGAATCTATCACAGACTCCACGTCAGATAGAGTTAGGGTTATTGGAAAGAAAGGTATCATTGAGTTGTATATGAGGATTTTAAGTATATAATTGTAGTTGAATGTGGCGTATTCGTAAACCTTTTGAGTCTGCAGCTGCAGGAGATTCCATTGTCACCTATGTGATGAATCAGTTCTTTAACGATAAGAAGGAACAGACTTCAAATCCCGAGTTTGGTGAGGAAAACTGTGAATCTGTGGCTGCAGTTCCTCTCTCTTTTCGCTTGTGCATGGGTAATGTTCTCATCAGTACTTGCCAGAAGCTTTCAGAACCTTGCAAAAAGCATTTTGCAGCCCAAGTTCTTCCTTTTCTCATCGATTCTCTTAAGGTACCACTGTAAATTTAATTCTTGATTACCTGAAAGTATGATTTTGTTAGAGTTAACAGTTCTCGAAATTCTACCATCACTATTGTTGGGTTATTATGACACTGGTACTTTGTCAACAGTTTGAATTAAAGTCGGAGATTAGAGCAGCATGCATCCAGGTCCTATTTTCAGCTGTCTATCATCTACGATCTGCAGTTCTTCCTTACGCATATGACCTTCTCAAAATCTCACTAAAAGCTCTGAGAAAGGAGTCAGGGAAGGTAAATTACTCTTTTCTACAGTAATACCATAAAAGTAATTTTATTGAGATAAACAATTTTAGTAGATTCTTCCGTATGTCCGGTACAAATGTATTTAGTGTATTATTAAATGTTCAACAGGAGAGGATGGCTGGTGCAAAGCTTATAGCTTCTCTTATGGCCAGCGAAGATGTGATTTTGGAAACCATATCAGTTGGATTATTAGAAGCTAGGTCTGTACTGTCAACTGTATCTTCGTCGGATCATTCACATGAGTTGCGACAGCTATGTCAGAAGTTGCTAGCATGCATATCTTCTCCTTGAGTTCCGACAACTTTTTTTATTTTATTTTGTAGTTGTATCACTCTGTATTTATTTGTTAGTTGTACATAATTCACTTTTCTATATGCAGGCTGATAAAATAGTTGAGATTATTGCCTTATAGAGTGGATTAAAACTAAGGTTATGTGGATAGATAAATGGATTTGTTAGAAGGAATGAAAATATTTAGATTTTTTAGTCACACTTCAAAAATAACCTTAAAAGAAACTGTCATTATTCATATAAATTTATCAAAAACCTTTTTTCTTTAATCTTTTGTAATAAATTTTCACCTGATCTTTCTTACAAACATTTATAGATATGTGATCAATTTCATTGAAAAATTAAAGATTAAATTTCATTAATACTATATTGCACAAGTTAAAGAATTTTTATGTTTTAAAATATGATATTTTCGTAATTATTTCTATGTCGATCAAGTTGGAATTCAATTTATGTTAAAATTTCTAATCAACAAAAGGAAGTAGAAAATTAACTAATCATAAATTTAGTGAAGCTGTAAATTAATAAAATGAATTGTTTTAAATTGAAAATTAATTAACATGATTTTGAACTCTTGATTATACATAAGTTCAACATAAAATCAAAAAGAACTTTTTATGAATAAAGAATATGGATGTGACTGGAGAAAATCAAATATTTAACAACTCTATGATCTTACCTTATTTGGTACAACCTTTTTTATTTCCTATCGTGATCTGGTTATCGTATTATTGATTGAAGTGTTTGTTACTATAATGAATAGTTTCTTTCTTTAAGGCTCTTTTTGGACATATTAAAAAATATATAAAGTTTCTTTTTTGTTGCTTTTTTTATAAAAAAAAACCTAAGACCCAATTATTACTATTTAAAGATGTATTTTTTTTATAAAGTCAATCCTAAACTTGTACAAGAGGTATACAGTATATACCTATTTTTAATTTAATCCATGTTAAAAACGAGTTAATGAATTATAGTTAAATTAACTAACTTTTAATTATAAACTAAATTAATTATTTATTCAACTAAATAAACCACATCTTTATAGATTATTGTGTTGTTTTATTTTGTTGGAGTATAAGAAAAATCCTCTAAACTTTTATTAATATAAGTGAAACAACAAAAGTAAAAGGTGTATATATTACAAAGAGATGGATGGAGTGTATTTTTCCCTTGCATGTGACAAACACATTGCCCGGTCTCCCCTCCTCCACGAGACAAGGATTGAGAAAACAAAGTATCCATCACTATCATATCATAAATCCATTCTTAATCCAATCCTAACTTCTTAACCATAACCTTTCTTTGTTTCTCTCTTGTCACAAAAACCAAATCATAATAATGCTTCAACTTGTATTTGCTGTGGCTTTTTCTGCTGTTCCTCTCACCTTATACATTCCACCAATACGTAGCTTCAATCTCTTTGTCCATACCATCCAACTCTTCCTAAGAGACTCTTCTCTCTTCTCCGATCGCACTTTTCCTCGCATTCGACTCGCGCTATCTCGCATCTTCAATTCAATTCTTCACATATCATGGTAGCTAATTAATCATTCTAGTACATCTATGTAGATCCTCTTCTTTTTTCTTTTTTCTTTTTTTCTTTTTTAGGATTGAATTCTTAAAAAAAAAATGAAACTTTTAAGGTTATGTTATGTTACTATTGCCATGATGTATATGGTTATTGTTGATCCATGAATAAGAATCCTTAACTTGTTGTTTTTTGACTTTGTTAATATTGTCTTTCAAAAATGTAACTATGTTTTTCTTTTTGTTGCAAATGAATCTATCTATATGTTGTTATTGAATTATAATTTCTTCTTTTTAGAATTGTTTTTATGTTGGATTGTGTGATATTGGTTGATCGGATGCATATAGAGTACTATTGCGATGAGATCGAATAAAATTGTCAAAGTTTAAGTTAGTAATTTTTTCCCAACAAATTTAAGAAGCAAAAAGGAGAATAGATTCTGTTTAATGTGATTTTCAAGCAACAAGTAAAAATGTAATCTATTATCATTTAGTTTTGTCATGTGTTTCTCTTCTTCCCAGTGGTGTTTACCCAAAGATATATTTCTGGATCCCAGTGGTGTTTACCCAAAGATATATTTCTGGATCCCAAAGATATATCTCGCATCTTCAATTCAATTCTTCACATATCATGGTAGCTAATTAATCATTCTAGTACATCTATGTAGATCCTCTTCTTTTTCTTTCTTTTTTTTTTCTTTTATATTAGGATTGAATTCTTAAAAAAATGAAACTTTTAAGGTTATGTTATGTTACTATTGCCATGATGTATATGGTTATCGTTGTTGATCCATGAATAAGAATCCTTAACTTGTTGTTTTTTGACTTTGTTAATATTGTCTTTCAAAAATGTAACTATGTTTTTCTTTTTGTTGCAAATGAATCTATCTATATGTTGTTATTGAATTATAATTTCTTCTTTTTAGAATTGTTTTTATGTTGGATTGTGTAATATTGGTTGATCGGATGCTCATAGTACTATTGCGATGAGATCGAATAAAATTGTCAAAGTTTTAAGTTAGTAATTTTTTCCCAACAAATTTAAGAAGCAAAAAGGAGAATAGATTCTCTTTAATGTGATTTTCACGCAACAAGTAAAAAGTAATCCTATCAAGACTATCAATTTAGGGTTCAACAATAAAAAGAGAAAGACATTAGAATAAACTAAGAAAATAGAGAGATAAAAATAAAGATAAAGATAAACTTTGATTTCTTTGATTGATTCTAAATGTATCTATGAGACTACAATATATACTACTCTAAATGGATATTAAACCTAAAAGGCTCAAACACTACTGAAAGCCCAATTCAACCAAACATTCAAAAATAAAATAACAACTAACATTATATTACTAATTAAAATATCTAATTGCACCTCCTATCATAATCTATTATCATTTAATTTTGTCATGTGTTTCTCTTCTTCCCAGTAGTGTTTACCCAAAGATGTGTTTCTGGATCCCAGATGTTCCAGAGGTCCGAAGCTAAATGGCTTAAGGAATGCCAACACATGTTTTTTCCATGCTTTTGTTATAACCCTGATCCCTAAAGTTGAGTATCCTACTCATTCGGGGGATTCCCATCATATTTCTTTAGTGTGTTTTCTTTATAAGTTTGTTGTCAAAGTTTTGGTGGTTTCCTCTCTTTAATTAATAGTTTCTAAGGGGAGGTTTTTGGTCGATGGAGTTGGTGGACTTTGTTAAAAAAAATTAAAAAACCCAATTTTATTTTCAAGATGAATTTTTCAGAAGCCATATGTTTTAGTAAGTTGAAGTTTTCTAAATTATATGCTTGATTGGGTTGGTTTCCATGATAAATGGAGATCTTGTATGAAAGTGTGTGTTTGATAGTAATATTGTTGTGTTGGTTATTGGCTGTCCTACTAGTGAGATTAATATTCAAAGAAGCTTTAAGCATAGTGACCATTTAGCTCATTTTCTACTTTTGTTAGTTGCTAGGATCTAAGGGGTTTATTTAGAAACACATTGAAGCTCAATCTTTATTCTGGAATTAGAGTGGGTACCTCTGATCTTGTCATCTCCCATCTCCAATATGCATATGATATTCTCTTTTGGGTTGAGGTTACAGTTGATAATTTGTGGCAGATTAAAACCATTTTCTAGGGACTTGAGTTTGTCTCGTATCTTGTGTTAATTGTGCTAAGTGTAGTCTTGTTGGAGTTAATGTGGATTCAGTTTTATGGGTTTTGCGGGAGACTTGCTTCACTGTAATCTAGGGTCTTTGAATTTTAAATATCTTGGTTTATTAGTAAGGGTCAATCCTCGCTTTAAGACAACTTGAGACCCTTTTTAAATCTTATCTCTAGGCAGATCCATACTTAAAGGAATATATATATATATATATATATATATATATATATATATATATATATATATATATATATATATATATATATATATGAAAGGGATAATGATCCTACTTAATTCCCTTCTTAGTGATATCTCAATTTTGTTCTTATCCTTCCTTAAATTTTCTTTTAAGGTTTGGAAAGTTTAGTTGGGATTCAAAGAAGATTCATATGGGGTGGGGTCAAAGAAGATTTTAAGATTACTTGGGTTAGTTGGTCAGATGTGTGTAAACTAGGAGCGGTAAACGAGCATTTTGCGCCCTATAAAAGTCCACAAAAAATGGGGCGGAGCGGGACGACATAGTTAAAGGTGCAGGCCTAAAACTCTGGCCCGTCCCGCACTGGAAGTAAGGACGGGGTGGGTCGGGCCCACGCACACTGCACCTTTTTAGCCTAAAAATACAAAATTTATGTTAATATCTATCCCGACAAAAGCCCGCAAAAAAGACAGGCGGGCACTTTAGAAGGTGCATGCCTGAACCCTTGGCCCGCCCCGCACCAAAGTGCGCGCGCGTAAAACGGACATGGTCAATGGGTCGAACCTGTTTTTCCACCCCTAATGTAAACCAAAGGGGAGAGGTGGTTTAAGGGTTCAAGATCTCCATTTAGTTAACGTAGCTCTGCTAAGTAAATGTAGATGAAGGTTGATCTCGAGTGCGACGAGTCCATGGGTAGATACCATATCTGTCAGATATAGACCTGATAATGTTTACTCATTCTAAGGGGGGGGGACAATCCTCATATTATTGATTATTTTCCACCTGATGGAAATATGTATCTTTGTTGAGTTCTAAATTAGATGATCATTTTGATTGGTTTCTGGATGGCCTTCGAAGGAGAGTGGACGATGGCCTTCAAACCTCCTTTTGGGACGACCCTTGAGTGGGGTCTACTTATGTTAAGGTTAGGTTTTTGAGGCTTTATAGTGTCTCTAGTAAGATTGGTAAGTATTTTGTCGAGGTCGGGCCTTGGTGGACGAGGTGTTTCATTGGGACCTTAGATATAAGAGGTCTCTTTTTGGTGTGTGAGCAGAAGATGGTCAATTTTTTTTTCCTCTTTGCTCGAGATGTGATTCCATCTCAAGATCCTGACCAGTTATGGTGGAAACATGCCAAAGATGACGTGTTTTCGGTTGCCTTGACCTATTCTTCTCTTGTTGACCGACCCCTTCATCTACTTATCCTTCTTCGACAATGGGTTTGATTTTAACACTAATTTGGGATAACTAGGCACCTTTTAAAGTGATGATGTTTTCTTGGTAGCTCTTGCATGATAAGATGCCTACCAGGGATAATCTTTTTAAGCGGGGGATTATTTGTGGCACCTTGTTTTGTAGATTACTAATCAAGGAAGTTCCATTAAAGACAAACATGCTTTTGATGATGGCATCCAATCTTTAATGACAACAATTAAAGTCAAGCATAAACCGATTAAAGATGAAATTAGATTAATAAAGATTGATAAGTTGGATTCTATGTTGATTTCACTTAAAGGAATATAAACCAAGCCTCATCTTAAAATAAAGTTCAAGCAAGTGTTTACAAGATGGAAGCATCTGACAAGTCTTAAAGTATATGAAAGTTGACCTCGATACGTCTGAGTGAATTTGTTGTAAAATCATAATGGCTTTCTCGTAAAGTATACGTCTAACCCCACACACTCACACACTGAAACATATTTTTTAAACTTAGATTTCTCTAAAAATATTTTATAAAAAATTCCTTGAAGTTGTACCAGATGAGTTAGAAATTATCAAAAAAGCTCTGGGCAAATTTTGTCTTTGCCAATCGATTGACACCTTAACCCAATCGAGTGGGTCAGTTCAAAAATGCTCCCTAAGCAATTAGGACAACATCTTAATGAAGGCAACAACTAAATATATTTTCTTACATTTTTGAACTTATTAATTAATTAATTTTAGGCCTACGAATCGATTGGTGCATGATGCTAATCGATTGACTTATCATTTCTGGCTTTAAAACTTTTCCTTTTTTGTGACAACCTCTAGCCTATATATAGAGGTCGATTTCCACACATTTTAACATCCAGAAACGTGAGATCTCATTCCTCACTTCTCACTCTCTTTACATTTTTTTGTTTACTTTCTCTCACCAATGTTTAGCCGTAGCGCTTTTGAGATTTTGCGAATGAGGAAATTGTAATTATGGAAGGGTAGATCTGTAAGTTCACCGAGTAAGTTTGTTTTTGCCTTGGATGAACAACTTATTCATTTAGAGATTATTTGTTTGGGTTCAAAGATAACCCCGTGAAAACCTTTAGTTTGGAGATTATGTTATCAAGTCTCTGTTTAGGTTCGAGATCAACCCGCTGTTAAAATCTCACAAGTTTTTGGTTAGTCCTATATAAAACCAAATTTCAGTTTGCAAGCTCATCCCGATGTTAGAAGCTCTATAAGATTCAAGATCATTTCAGTTTGCAAGCTCATCCCGATGTTAGAAGATCTATAAAATTCAAGATCAGCCCGTGCAAAATATTGGTTTAAAGCTTGAAGACTATCTACTCTAAGTTTCTTGTGGATAAAAGCCTAACCGCATCGATCCACCATTTGAAGGGAGACTCACCGCTTCACTCCTTGTTTGCTGTTTGGTTGAAAGTTAGCCACAAACTTCATTTTTCTTGTATAAGGGGGTTCGAGAGTTCAACCTACTAAAAGCTCTTAAGTTTATTGAATACTCTCAAGAGAAATTCTTGGAGAGAGAATTAAGTCATTTTATTTTGACATAACCTCTATAATACATGGTGTTCTTCTCTCTCCCTTAAAATTTACAATATGTACTTTACTTTCCACTGCTTAATCCAAAAAAAAAAAATCTAAAGTGTTTTCAAACTCTTATGTTAATTCAAAAAGTTTTTCATATTCAAGTTTTTTTGAAGCACATAATTCACCCCCCCTCTTGTGTGTAGAGCTGTCAAAATGGATCGGTCCATCGAGCCCGAAAAAAGTCAAGGTCTGGTCCTTATTTTTTGTGCACATTTATTGATGGGCCATTTTTAGCCTGACCTGGAAAATTCCTAAAAAATATGGGTCAGCCCGTATGGGATATGGATAGTCCGCCAACCCAAATATATTTTTTAATATAATTAACATTCCCTAGCCCATAAAAAAATTCAACAGAGAAAATTTAATTAGGCAAGTCAACCAGCCAATACTCTTAGCCCAAACATCACACAGCCTGATCTAACGTCTCCTCACATTCAACCTAATATCAGACTATCACTATCCTCTCCTCCCAATCTCAAGAAACGTTGCTGCGAATAAAATTAATATTGCTCTCACTCTCTCAATCAATGTGAATCAAGTGTGCGGCTTTTCTCGTCTCTCTCTCTCACTCGCGTTTTGTGAAGTTCTCTCGCCTCTATTTTCAGGTAAGACGTGTATCTTCTCTCTGACTCTCTCACTGATTCATGGTTGAAACTAACTGTTGAACTTGAAACGGATTCACGTTAATTTTGTCCATAATTGAAACTGATTTTTACCGATTATTAACATTTTGTGATATATATATATATATATATATATATATATATATATATATATATATATATATATATATATATATATATATATATATATAGGTTTATCACCACCCTTTTAGTCCGATTCGAGGTCAATTCTGGCATCAAGTGGTTTCAGTCCCCTCCCGATCGCATTTATGATGTGCCAATTCATCTAGCTAGTTTACTAACTATTATTAATTAAAACTATTTTAACAAATAAAATGTATTAAAATCAACCGAAACATTTTTTCTTTTTTGTAAAGATGGCTATAATTCAAATGAGACACATTTATTATAATGAGAGGGAGATAGTGACACTTTCCCAACTGAGAAAATATTTATATTTGTTCCATAGTTGGTTGGTTTTTCTATTTGACTTTTCCATTGTTGGATGGTGGCATTTTTGGAACAATATAGTGATAGTTTCCCAACACAACTATCATTCTGATTCTAACTGTTAGTTAGCACCTATTACTACGTGTTGTATAACAAAAACAAATTTATGGTCATCATGATTGCAATTGCTATAAATTATATGGTCATCATTAGTAGGCATAATTTCACAATTAAAGTCAAATGGGACAAACTTGTTCATTAATAAGCTGCAGTATTCCTATTGTACGTGTCATAGAGATAAGACTCCACGTCTAGGCCGTTTTTATCTTCAATTTTAGCAAAGTGTGTTTAAATTTTTTATTTTTTATTTACACAATTTAACTTATATCATTAATAAAAAGATGTTCAATATAAGGAAGTATTAAGTGAAAATTGTTACGCCAAGACCAAGAATTGGCTTGTACTATATTTTTTTTTTATTTTTTTTTTTAAAATTAAATAATATTATTCTTATATTAAAGTCATTCGTCTACACTATATTTTACAGTTTTATTTTTTAAATTAAAAGTTAATCAACTTCATAATTTCACTAACAAATATTTTACATTTTATTAATCAAAATTTTTTTCTACTAAAAAATATATTTAATATCTAGATGTTTATTAACCAACTTCACAATTTCACTAACCAATATTTTATTTTTCACTACTCAATTTTGTTTTATTACTAAAAATTATTTTTAATATCTGGACGTTTAATAACTAACTTCATCACTTCATTAACCAATTTTTATTTTTATTAACCAACTTTATTTTACTACTAAATTATATTTAATATCTAGGTATTTATTAACCAGCTTCATCATTTAGTTAACCAACTTTTTATATTTCATTAACCAACTTTGTTTTACCAAGTCATTGTTCGTTGTTCACATATTATTCACAGACACTATTCACGTCATTGTTCGTAAATATATTTTTTATTTAAATTTGTTCATCGTAAAAATACAGTAAATAATATTTGGTGTAAGTATTGGATGTATAATATCGATGTAAGAATAACTACCCTATTTGTTATATGCTTGGTATTAAACAAACTGTTTTCATAAGTAAAGAAAGCGAATTTGTTTCAATTGACAAATTACTGTTTTGAAGAAATTACTTGATACTAGATTGTGATATCAAGATACATGATGTTACTTTTTCTATTACCAAAATACCAGTGTTATTAAATAACTGCCATGGACTATTGTGCAAAAAAAATTCGGCGGTTATGGCTAATTTGTGAAAAATATGTGTGCCATAGTGGTTGAAAGAGCTTATATAAAAGACACAGATTGAAACACAGGCTGATAAATTCTCAATTCAAGCTGAATATAAATCAGTATCTCAAAACTGAGGTTGAAAGAGCTTATATAAATAGTCTCATATATGCTAATATAGTAGGTTCTTTGATGTATGATATGGTATGTATTTGACCAAACATAACATATGCAGTAAGTCTTGTAAACATGTACATGACGAATATTGGAAAGACTCATTAGAAAGCATTAAAGTGGATTGTTAGGTACATAAATGAGTCTCTGAACAAAGTCCTAATTTATAGTTGAGTCTATGGTGAAGATATTAAAGCAGTAATCGAATGGTATGTCGACTCTGATTATGCAGTTTGTATGTATTCCAGAAAATCTATTTCTAGATACGTGTTCACTATTTTTAGCACGTAAATAAGTTAGAAAGTGACGCTTCATAAGGTTGTAGCCTTATCAACCACTAAAGCGGAATTTATCGCCTCATTAAAGTTGTGAAAGAAGCATTGTGGCTTAAAGGTTTATCTAAGGAGCTGAAACTTCAAGGCCAAGTTATCACTGTTAAATGTGATAATCAAAGTGATATACACGTGTCGAAGAATTCAGCCTATCATGAGCGAACCAAGAACATCGTTGTGAGGCTGCAATTTATCAGAGGGGTAATCAAGCGTGGAAAAGTCCAAGTGCTGAAGGTTTCAACAGATCACAATGTTGCTGATATGATCACCAAGACATTGCCAAGTTGTAAATTTTTCCATTGTATACAGTTGATAAAGTTGCATGAAGAAAGTTAGTTTGTTCTTTGACGTTATAGAGTTTGTTCCAAGGTGGAGATTTGTGAGATATTGGATCGAACTATAGTATGGTCGAATGGTAGCTTCTTGGTTCGACAATTTGACATGTTTATAGCATGTCTTCGAAGTCTGTTCTCATGCTGTAGTCGAAGTATGCTAGGATTGTTAGCATGTCGAATTAGGCTTGTTTGCTATACCAAATTATTTAAGTTAGCTTTTTTTCTAGGTTAGCTTGTGTAATGAGCCTGTGTGAAAAAGCCCATTAATTTAGAGTGTTAGTTTGCTTTTAAATAGCATAATAGTCTCTCATCATTGCATAGTGCAAATTCTAATTAGGGTGAGAGAGGTTATTTGTTATTCTATAACACTTATAATCTTGTTTCAAAGAGAAAGTAAGGAATAACAGTTTATAACCAATTCATTGTGCTTTTCTTGCTTCCCTCTTTTCTACCCTTGTGTGTTCTTGTCGATAAAAAAACCGATTATACTTTGTTATTCCGACATCGTTTTTACAACACTCACATATTAGAGGTCACTGGATACTCTGACTCAAATTTTCCTGGAATCCAAAATTGTGATTAGTCATGATTGACTCTGAATACGATAGTGTAGGTCTTCGATGCGGTAGCGTAGAGTGGACCTTCAAAATTAGCAACTTCAACACTCAAATCAATTACGTAATCCAAAATGGAGTAGAATGAAAATCTGGAAATAGTGTGTATACCATATATTTTACATATGCCAATTATATACAATGGATCATTGTTAGTGGGTTTCACCTTATTGGACTTAATGCTTGAGTGCTTCTGAATTTTTGATTAGTGCAAAAATATATATTATAGAAGAATTCTTTCTTTCGGTCGAAAGGATCATTTAAAAATAGTCAATACTAAAATTTGAAGTCTTTAAGGCTTTGTTTGCGAGTTTGGAGGGGAGAAGAAAGCTTCCGAAAACAAAATTTTAAAAAAATTTAGAAAAATATTTGACGTTTTTTGAAAAAATGATTTTGTTTAGAATGATAAAAGAGTCATTACCATTACTATATTTTTAATTTTCAAAATACTATAACAACCTAAAAGATATTTGAAAATTTTATGTAAGTCCTCTAAACCCTCATTAAATACAATTTCTGAGCTCCCCCATTTTATGGGGT
The DNA here is from genome assembly GCF_029867415.1 of Vicia villosa. NCBI lineage: Eukaryota > Viridiplantae > Streptophyta > Magnoliopsida > Fabales > Fabaceae > Vicia > Vicia villosa. The sequence goes on along the minus strand of NC_081185.1, from coordinate 145,903,308 downwards.
TTTTGGTGTTATAAATCAAATCAAATCCTCCAAAATTCTACTATCCAAAATCTTTCTATTCTTTTCATCCAATCCTTCCTATTTTCCAAAATCTTCCTCTCTTTTTCCTCCAATCTCGCAAACAAAACCTAAAATATATGTGGAGCGAAAAAACAATTCTCTATATTTTTTTATTACATAAATAATTGAATTGAATTGGATTAAATTTTTGAATTGAAAATTGTAAAATTGACCCGATCCAACAAATTATCACCTAGGCATATATTGGAAATTTTATAATAATATACAATGCATTATATAAAATAAAATATTGTGAACATATAATAGCTTTTTTATACCCTTGTTCCCATGTTAACATATATCATCTAAGCCTAATTTTCGAAACTCAAATATCTCATGAAACTTAAGTTGATGCCAAGGTATGAGAAATAATTTAACAATTTTACACCAACATATTATATTTTTCTGATGTATTCTATATGTACTCTAGATTTTTTTTAATGATTTTTATGTGGAATTTTTTCAAATAATAAGTGTATAATTATTAATGAATAATGATATATGTATATGTGTGAGTGATAACGGGCAAAAATGGGATCCATTGATAGAGAGAAAACATACATGGGATAAAGGTGAAGTTGAGTCTCGAGAATCAGGGGTGTGTATAGCAGGACAACACGTGATTTGGGAAAATGTTGAGGTGAGTCTTATTCTTATCTAATGACTAAGATTCTCCCCGATGACAAATTTAATTTTGTATGATCAAAATAGAATCCAAGGATGAGTGTGTCAGACATATACTTCATTCATGACAATCACTATATCACTTCCCAAAAGTCTTCATTTGCAAATATTCTACTCACAATCTCAATCCACCATTCAATAACATTACTAAATATGAATGCATTTTTATATTCAATGAATTATCGTGACCAACTGATGATGATGCTATTTGGAGCTCAAGGAAATCTGTGTGGCCCGTGAACATCACAACCATAAAGAATATGTAGAATGAAATAGTCAAACAAAATAATCAATGGAATGTTTCTTTCTTTTTTTTCTTGTAAAGGAACAATCAATGGAATGTAAACATGTTCCCCTTTCCTTAAATTGAAGTAGTGTTCTCAGAGGTAACAGCATTGCTGCCAACGTCATTACTATCTTATAAAGAAAACAATGAATTTTGTGCATAGATATCAAATATATTTTAATTTATTTATTTTTAAAAAGTGAAATTCTATCTCATAAGGTATTTGACAAAAAAAAAAACTATGATTATATTTAAATTTAACTTAATTTTCTTTAAAATAAAGAGATGCTTATCTTGTTTGTTTAGCAAATAAATAATGAAAAAAAAATGATATTTTAACAATATTGACACTAAATTCAACGACAAATAAGATAGTAAATACAGTACCAATAAATTGTTAATTGTTTTTAATTAATGACTAATAAATATAAAAAAAAAGGTTAAATGGCTTTCACCCCTGCAATAGTAGCGAGACAAAATTGCATAATAGGGGGAAAAATTGTTAAATGTATTTTAATTAACGTTTTTTTAGAATTATAAAAATGTATTTTAAATGTATTTTTAAATATTTTATAATTGTATAATTATATAAATGTATTTTAAATGTATTTTATATTTATATTATTACAGTTTTTTTAATTTATATAAATGTTTTTAATAATTTTATTTAAATTTTTTGTTCAGTTTTTTTATAATTATATAAATGTATTATTTAATAATAATATAAATGTATTAATAATTTCAATAAATATTTTTAATTAACGTTTTAATTAATGTTTTAATTATATAAATATTTTTTTATAATTATATAAATGTATTTTTAATTAACGTTATAATTATATAAAAGTATTTTTTAATTATTTATTATTGCTTACAAAAACGTTAATTAAAAAAATTATTAAATAAATCATTTAAATAAAATTATAAAAAAACGTTTATATATAATCACTCACAGTATTTAAAATTATTTTAAATAAAGTTGAATAAAGTTTAATAATTAACGTTTTTAATTTTTATAAAGTTTAATAATTAATGTTTTTAATTTTTTTAATAAACGTTTTTTTAATAAATCTGTACAGTTTTTTTAAAAAAGAACATTTAAAGTTGAATAATTTAAATATGTACAGCTTTTTTAAAATTATTCATTTTATATGTGCAGCTTTTTTATAATCTATACTGAATGTTAAGAAAAGAATAATGCAAATAAAATTATTCATTTTATATGTGCAGCTTTTTAAATATGTGCAGCTTTTAAAAATTATTCATTTTTATACTAATGTCAAGCTTGCAGCAATTATATAGAACTACTTGGCAATTAATCATTTTTAAAAACTAGACCGATCTTCAAACCAGGGTACTAGATCAGTAGTATTGATCGAACCGCATGATAAAATTAAATTAAACCATATAACTCGGTTGAATAAACGAGTTTGTATAACAAAATTATATAATTATTAAACCGGTCTAAAAAGCTAAATAAATTAGAACCAAAAAGAAAAAGATGTTTCAAATAAATTTTGAAAAAAAATTTATCAAAACAACGTCGAATGACCTGCCGATTTTCCAAAAACAGCCGGTTCTTCGATTTTGACCAGTTCTGGCTGATTCATTAACTTATCCGATCAAACGATCAATCAAATCAATGACTCCTCCGACTCCAGATTCAACCGGTCAATCCGGTTTAATTATTGAACCACTGGTTTAAACTATCTTAACCATTTAATATGTTGTTGAGTTTTGATATTAATTTGGTGTATGAAAATAACAATGTTGAAATAATAAATGTATGTAAACAATCTGTCATGTGTTAAGACCATGCACGCTTATACTTTTAAGGCGGTTCAAAATAAGAACAAAAACAGAAGAAAAAGAAAACCTAAAACATTATTAGTAATTAAAAAACTTGTAGAAAGATTAAAAAATGAAAATGAAGAAAAGCATGATTTGAAACAATGTGAGTATGAGTCTGTATGCAGTGTGTCCTCAGTAACGGTCACATGGATTTTGCTATTTCTCTAACCGTGAAAACATTTACACCAACCACCACTCTTCGCTACTACATATTCCGCTCCAATAACATGCAATTCCAAGTACCACTCATACCACTTTCACTTGTTCTATTCTACTATATCCTCAATATACTTTATGGATACATCATGCAAGAAATCTCCTTTGAAGCCATGGAAGAAAGGGCCAACAAGAGGCAAAGGTGGCCCCCAAAATGCTTCGTGCGAGTATCGAGGCGTTCGACAACGAACATGGGGAAAATGGGTGGCTGAGATAAGAGAGCCAAAGAAGAGAACTAGGCTATGGCTGGGTTCTTTCGCCACAGCGGAAGAAGCTGCTATGGCTTACGATGAGGCTGCAAGGAGACTCTATGGACCAGATGCATACCTTAATCTTCCTCACCTGCAACCTCATTCTGTTTCGACTATCAAAACTGGAAAGTTCAAGTGGTTGCCTTCGAAGAATTTCATTTCAATGTTTCCGTCTTGTGGATTACTCAACGTAAACGCTCAGCCTAGTGTTCATTTAATCCATCAGAGGCTACAAGAGTTTAAGCAGAATGCAGTTGCTGCAGCAAGTCAATCACTTTCTAGTTCGTCGGAAGATCCAAAGACAGAAGAAACTCAGAATGTACTAGACAGCGATAAGAATCATGCAACTCAGAATGTACTAGACAGCGAAAAGAATCATGATGATCCTCCAAAGGAAAAAGATGTTCAGACGTCGGTGAATAAGATGGTTGGAGATCTTCAGGAGGAGAAACCACAGATAGACCTACACGAGTTTCTTCAACAGATGGGAATACTGAAAGAAAATACACACTCCTCGGAACAAACTGAGAGTTCAGGAAGTTCAACAGTGCATGAAGCTGTGTCAAGAGATGACAATGATCATTTGGGAATATTTTCTGACATGAATATTAATTGGGAGTCATTGATTGAAATGCATGGAATTGAAGATATTCAGGAATCAGAAACCACCCAGCTTGAAGCATTTGACCCGAATGACCAGCTTAATTTCTCAACTTCCATTTGGAATTTTTAAGAAACTTAGCTGGTTTGTCAAGAAGAGAGGAACTACCTTAGCTATAGCTTATTTGGAGTTCAAATCTAGTTAGATATGGTACTCTACTTAGTAACTCAGCCTAAGCTTTAGACCATCAGACTGTTTTGGTTCTATTAGTATTCAATTGCTGTTTGTCTTATATGTGCTGAATTTCAATCTATTGAAGCAATTTAAGAGTAGGAAAGTAGCTAGGAAGGTGCTTATTTTAGTAGTTCTAGTGGCACAGAGCATGTCGCATTCACGCAATAAAGGAACAAATTTTAAGATTTTGACAGAAGAACTTTAAATTAAAAGTGATGTTTAGAAGCATCATATAGTAAATATTCTAATTCCAGATGATTCTAAAAGTAATAATATGGAGACCAATAATTTTCTCTTCTAAATAAAATGACGTTGCCTTCTTTCTTCTATAAAACATCAACCTTCTAGCAAAAAAAAAAAGATTTTAGAAATCTTCACAGATCTACATCACTAAAATCGACAAATTGATCACATAAGAGCAATAACAGCAATCTTCACCTTGGGGAATTTCGCCTACTAATTCTGGTACTCAGATGCACTCTGATATTCGCCGTGCTCTTCAAAATATTCAACCAACCGCTTTAGAAATCCATCATTACTGACTGTCTCAGTGTCACAGATAATACAGCATTGCCTTCTTGCTCGTGTAACGGCCACATTCATTCGCCTGCGATCACTCAGAAAGCCCACCTGAAACATATATTTCAAGTCTCTTCTTTTATTCTCTATGCCATTTTTACAAATTTGTCATGTAAGACATATCTGATGCAAATTAAAAACCAGCAGACTTGTTTAAAATACCTCCTTTTTTGAATTTGATCGAACCATTGATATAATAATGGCCTCCTTCTCCCTTCCCTGGAAACCATCAACTGTTGAGATCTCAATATCCTTCAGCGAGTTTTCCTTGTTTTTCAACATTTTGAGTAAAACAACCTGCCAAAAACAACATTGACCATACTGTCATCTTTCGTAAAACTATTTAAAGATGAAGTTTGAGCCCCCCAAACATTTATATATTAACAATGTTGTCAAACGCAGATCACAGAAAAATAGTGGGATATTCAAATTCTGCTGATTAACAGTGCTTTAGCATCGCTATAACTGCTATTTCATAGAACCACACTTTGTTCAAGTTCCACTATGCTATAATGCTGCAACACAACACTTCATATTAAAAGTTCCCGCAGAACAATTCCATACCTGAGCAGCATATGGGGTAATGATTCCAATATCAGAAGGAAGCACCCCGCTTTGCACTAATCGCTTTGCATGAGCCATAGCAACTTCAGATTCTCCTTCGTTAAGAGTGCTGTCTTCCTCATCTTTCTTTTCTTCCATATCACATCTGAAGCAATCAATATAATCAGCTGGATTATATTCTGTTTGAATGCTCCTATCAACAACTTATATTTTGCTTAAAATGAAATACAATGACTTTCTCACTCCAGCTTCCACATATCAGCTCAGATATTTGTTAAAATTCTAATACCGGTCACTGGATATTGATTAATCAAAATGCGAAATCATTGTGTATAAAATGATGGTTCAACAGTTTTTATTAGGAAGAGATTTTCACATTTTTATTCCACACGTCAAGACTAATCAAAATCAGTTCTGAGATTATGGATATTTCAACTAATGACATCATCCAACATACCCAGTTGTGTCTATGAGAAGAATGGTTGGTTCAGTTGAAGATGTCCTCTTCACATTCTCAAGATCATATAGTGTATGTGCAGCAACGCTCGGATGAGCCTTAACCTGTTATCACATAATCCCATGCATGAAAATCTAACAAAAAGTTTATCCCCTAATATAATCTAACTATTCAGTTCAGGATTGAAAAATTCTGCTTTTTTATTAGTGGTTTAACAGAACGAAAAATATATATTTCATTGTAATGCAAATATCAAGACAAGTGCTTTGAAAATTAGGAGCACCTTACTGTTGTAAAGCTCTTTAGAAGACCAATCCATGATAAGTTGATGCATACGATATTGGACGGTAAGCATAGATGTGACTTCCTCTCCATACAGATCTGCAAGTCGTTCGAAGAGGGTTCTTCCTAAGCCCTTCTTCTCAGCTTCAACACTTTGAATGGTGGGAGGAAGCTGAAGATGATCTCCTGCAAGTATACATCTTGTACCCTAAAACAATGAATTCCACTTAATTCATTATAATCAAAGTGACATTTGAAATAATGATTAGAAAGCAATGTATTTTAAATTTTAATTCTGAATCAAGTGCAGGTTTAGTATTAGTCTGTTAGTTTTGCCAGTTCAAAGCAACTTCTTTTTCAGACATTATTGGAGGAACGAAAAATGTTGTTGGAGATTATGATTATTAATGGCCGTAGTTATAGTAATAGATGACGGCAGCAATAAAACATAACCTAACAAAGGCATGCAATCAAGAGAAGATAAAAAGGAAGTATGAATACAACAGTGTAATGAATATCATTGAATGTAGTGTTTAGGCATCAACATTACCTTTAGCAGAGGTATCCAACAAGCTATCTCAAGTGCTTGAGCAGCTTCGTCAATAATCACCAAATCAAATGAAGTGCGCTCAAGTTTCTTAGTGAAAGCCCCAATCAGAGTAGTTAATATTACATCTGCAGTTTTAATCACGTCTGTAACAGCAAGCTGTTGCCTTTTCCGCTCTTCTCTAGATAGAGTCCTAAGTTCCTTCTGTATTTCCCTCCTCGTATTTTTTTCTTTGGTTTTTAGCAGCTTTCCATTCAATACCTGGAAAAAAGAAAATCAATGTTGCTAAGCATTATGCTAAAATGAAGTTAATGCCGACATCAATCATCAAAGATAATATCATATGAAACATTAGAACATCAAGTAGATGACACTATTAATCTTGGTAAATGATAAATTAATTTATACTTAGAATGGAGATTTGGTTCAGTGAGAAAATCAAGAGAATTAAGAAAGTTGGTTTCCGTATTAGTTTTTTGATAATTGGTGTTGTTTTACAAGTTGATCCTTCATGAGAGAATTAGTTAATACTTTCATAGAGTAGTATTGCAGAAAAAGATGTAACATAAATAAGGATAAGGTGGTAAAGAAATAATTAATGTAGTTGAAAACTTGAAAAGGGTTTTATAAAAAGAAACCAAGAAAAAACTCAAAAGTACACTTAGGGACAGAGGTAGTAAAACCTTACCTTCATTTCTTTCCGAATGTCATTTGCAAGGCCACTATTATCTCCTCGTAGTACCTAAATTCAAAGAAATTCAATATGAGAGGGAGAAAACAAGTATGATACAAGACAAAAATAACATTTCATTTGAAGCTTCAATAAGAGAGAGGCTGTCCAAATAGATTGGAGTGCGAGCACTTTTGAGCTGGGTGGTATTGCCTTTTTTTTTTTTTTTTTTCAGTTTTTTGTTTTCTTTTGTAGCCCTAGGAGAATCTTGCCTTCCTGACTTGCTCTTCTGTTAATTCTCTTTATGGAATCTTCTTTTATTAACAAAATAATAAGTTAACAGAGGATAAATACACAACACTGAAGTAAATTTGGCCATTTTACTGATGCTATTGTGGAATAGTAATAAAAAGAGGTGAAAGAAACCATGAAGAGAAATATTAAAATTTTATCATTTAAACAGGTGGTCGCTGTGTACCTGAGCATCCAGTGCACTGTCCAGTACTTGGGGCAATAAACGTGCAGGGTGACCAATCCTCACCAGCTTAACTCTAACATAAATGTTGGATATCATGCATGAGAATTGGCATGTGATTTTACACTCTTGATAAAACTAAACCAAGTAAGAACACATCTCTCCACAGAATGAGGAAAATAACAAAATAAATAGAAGCTTTAAAAAAGGCTTGCAAATTTTAAAATCTATAATTTGCACATCATCAGTATTTTGTCAAGGGGAAGAACTTTGGAGTAAGAAAAAACATATTCATTCATTCTAACATTACTGATTCTGTAAACAATTTTCTGCAGGGGGTAGACACTGTTTATCTGTGCTATTCAGTGTAAAATCTGCCAGTCTGAAAAACCAGCCAATTATTTTAGTGCCAAAGAGATGATAAAATGATTATACCTGTGTGGAACTAGCCGCTCAACGATGTTGTCAACAGCAATATTTGAGGCAGCACAAACGAGAATCTTAGATCCACGTTTCACTTCTTGTAATATAATTTCAACCACTGTTGTAGTTTTTCCAGTTCCAGGAGGTCCATGTAGCAAAAAAACATTCTTCGACGATAGGGCTTTTGAAATTGCATCTTTCTTTGGAGATAAGAAAATGTAAATACATGATTTTAGAAACATAGGCCAAATCCCAGATGTGCAAAGAAAAAAAATTATGAATACTCTAGCAGAAACACCATTATTGTGAAAATAGGGATGTATTGTTTAGTTGCTATCCTAAAACCCACGAAAAATAAGATCACAACATAATTAAACCACTTAAATTTGATTTCGCATAATTCACAAGAGTTTTACCAAGAACAATGCTACATATCCATTCCCCTAACCATACAGTAACAAACAGGAAGGAACAGTTTACTGCCGAGGTGGTTAAAGTCACAAACTACCATTGTATCCATAATTTTGAATGCTATAATAATCAACTAACGATTATATCAAAACTCTTAGCTGATTAATAGGTCCACTAATTTCCAACCAACATCATATAGAGCACGTTCAATATTTTAGCTTAGTTACTTATCTCATAAGTAATTGATAAAATTCATCTAATCTCAGTTCAATTGTATCTTTCTAGTTATGCTTGGACGGACAATAAGGGTCTGTTTGTATTGGCTTATTTGAGCCTACCTACTAGCATAAGCACTAATGAGATTATTTGGGGGAGCTGATGAAAATAGCTTATGACATGTTCACAAGTTGTTTCCAACTTATTTCCATCAACTCTCTAGGATAACATATGAAAAGAACTTGTAGCTTATATGAAAATATTTTGACTTTATTCTATATTTTGTAATTGCTGTATAAATAGCTTATACATAAGTACTTATATGATGAACACACTTTGAATGTCATTTTAAACAATAGAGTGGTCAGTGAGTATTATCGTTGGCACTGGCAGATGGTGGTCTGTGGCGGAGAACCAAAACATAGCCATAACAACCGTTTTATGGCAGAAAAACCCAAAAACCACCACGGATATCCGCCATGGCAGATATTCGATAAAACTGAGAGTCTTTAATGATTCTGAATTGAAAATATACTTTATGGAGTCCTGAAATTACAATTCTTTAAATTTCCCTTAAAGAGGACTTATGGATAGCAATAGGAATTATTAGACATATTTGTGCAAAAAAATGTGAAATATGACTTACACTAATTACATAAAATAGACAACTGGAAAAAAATGAAATCTAAAACGACCAAGCAAGAAATTAGATTACACACCTGGGAGTGATCAAGATTTCTATTAACGGAAGTGAAGGATACATCCTTCTTGGACACTGTTGGTTGCCTCTCCCCAAACAAGACAGGGATTAGATCAGAAGCAGGGCCCTTATGCACACCTTTACTCAACTGTATTAATGCATCTTTCATCCTGTGATATGTCACCTGGATAAACGATAAACAATTCTGTATATAAGAACCCAAGAGCAAGTAATTGAGTAAAAAAATGGATAAAATCCCAAGCAAGGTGCTAACATGTATGTTTACAAAAACACATAAGAAAACAGTCAAGGAACTAATCAAAAGCGAGATACAAAGCATCACAATGAGTTCCTATTTAGTGCAGTTCATATATTTCACAAAAACATACAGTTAACGGCTTTGAATATCATTTTATTAATTGAATTGTCTATAATCAAACCATAGAACTATTCTAAACAAAAAGAAATAAGAAGTGCCTAGGGAGTAGGAGTTTATCGTCATACCTCATTTGCAACTTTTTCCAGCCTTAGGGGACTGTTTAAACCATCTTCTGGTATATCATCAAAAGCTACAGTAATTGATGAGTCCTGTTAGAAATTGCATCAAACAAGCAAGTTAAAGTAATATCCAAAGGCAAGACCGTCCACAGCTAATGGCATGGGCAATTTTTTTCTTTTCCCAAAGAAAACCAATCATATACCTTCAATCTGTAAACTACACCTTGCCCAAGAGCAGGAGAACCTAAATCAGCCTTGTTGAGTTTTAAAACAACAACATCATGAGTACCAAACTGCACAAAAAATAAAAACTCATTAACTCCTAAAAGTAATACAATATCGATTTAATTCATGGAAAATAGCCTCAATCCTTATCAGTGCCACAAGATGCTTTTGTTTTATGGCATAATAAAAAGTCAAAAGGAAAGAGAAACTATGCATACAATAAAAGTAGGCTTATAAAATACACTGCTAAATAAACCCTACGGAAATTAGTCGACTCAACCGTTAACAGAAGACAGAGATAGAAGAAAATCACCCCTTTACCTTGTGTGCAGGAAGAACATCTGCTTTTGTGGATTGGAGCTCGATCAGAGACTTTCCCATAAGCCCTGTCTATTTTCAGAGTAAAACAACAAAAGAAGAGTCACGATATAAGAATACCATATGAATTGAAGCTCCACCTGCTTACTACTTAAACGCACAGAAAAACATGAAGGAAAAAACCAACTATATACCTAGTTCCTTTTACTTCATAATCTTATAAAATATCTCAACATTAATGAAATAAGTGAAATATAAAATCAAAATTCAAACATCCACTTTCATTGTTATTCTCATATTTTTGAATCCCATCTTTTTCTGTCTTTTAACTTTGTCTCCATTATCAAACCATCAAATTACATAACAACAACCAAGTCTTATCCCACTAAGTAGGGTCTACTACATGGATCAACATTTGCCATAATGTTTTATTTAAAACCATGTTTCTATCCAAATTCTTAATCTCGAGGTCTCTCTTAATACTTTCTATTATAGTTTTTCTACGTCTTCTTCCTCTACCTTTAGTTGTCTGACTTCTCTCCATCTGATATACTCTCCTTACCATAGAATCTACATGTCTTTTCTCTACCTGCCTATGTTAGCTTTGCTACCGGTCCCAAGTCCGAATAAAAGGGGAGGGTTGTGTTAGGCAGTCGACGGCCAACGTAAAATTTCGTCAAATCTCTATGACATCAACATCAAATTACCCACATTGAAAAAAAACCTTATTCCAAAAACACTTGCGTAAAGGGTATTGTGAAAACAAGAGAGGAGAACTGAAAATGAGGTAACCTGAACATCCACACACTTCAAATTCAGGATTGTTGATCCTCTCTTTTGAGCAGTATCCAAATTCCTGGATGCACCAGTAGCGATTGAACTTGATATCTCAGCCTCCTGAAGCAAAAACCCCATTCATTCATATTCATACTTACTGAAGCGACACTATTAAGCATTGTTTGAAAGTTATAGTTTTTTTCAATGTTCAAATCGAGTAAAACACAATTCAATGAAAAATTGAAACTACACGGAAAATTAGGGTATCTGAAAGTTGAAGCGTATCGTTTGAGAAGTGAATTGGATTGGAAAAGAGAGGAAGAAAGTGGGTACCTTCTCCAAATCGAGAAGAGGGGCAGTGATGGAGATGAATTGGTCCAAAGAGAGAGGTGGTGATTTCTTCTTAGTCGCCCCTCTCTCCATTGCCACCGTACAGAGAGCGAGAGAGGTGAACCAACGTTAGCGAAATGCAGGGAGCAGTAGTAGAACTAAACTCACGTCGCCTGAACCCATTTTTGCGTTCTTCTTCTTATAATTTTTTTTATTGAAAGTCTTTTTTTTTAATGCATTTTTTTTCATAAATATTTACAAGGTTTAATTGTAATTTGGTTTTTCTATTTTTTTTTAATTTTAAATATCTATTCTAATTGTTGTCAAAAAAAAAAATATCTATTCTAATTTTTTTCTTCTTTTTCAAGTGTTTTTTTTCAAGTGTTTTTTTTCAAGTGTTTTTTATTATATCATAGATGACACTGGTTTGATGACGTGTCAATGCAATATATGTTAAAATTTAATCTATATTATTTATTTAATTTATATTAATTATTCAATTGTATTAATAATATATATGTGTATGTGTGTGTGATTTGCTAACGTTGACCCACTTAATTTTATTAGTAACATACACTTTAGGGTGCATTTAACTATTTTTCAGTTAAAGCTTGCTAAAACACACATTCATGAGTTTTGCTAAAATAGACTCACTTATTTTTATGACGGTGTGTTTTAGCAACATACACCTTAAGAAGCATTTAACTATTTTGTAGTTAATGCTTGCTAAAATAGACATTCACAAAAACTAGTTGGTGTAAGTTAGCAAACCTCTATATATATATATATATATATATATATATATATATATATATATATATATATATATATATATATATATATATATATATATATATATATATATATATATATATATATATATATATATATATATATATATATAGTTTAAAGGTAGTGCACTGACAGTGTAAATAAACTTTACACATACATCCAATCAAAATCCTTACACCTTCCATGTCATATTAATTTTTTAAAATTAAAATTGTGTTTTAATTGGATAAATGGTTGTGATTGGTTGACAGTGTACAAATATTTTACACTGTCAGTGCATATCCCTTTTTCTCATATATATATATATATATATATATATATATATATATATATATATATATATATATATATATAATAGGATTATATAACGCCAAAATAAACTGATACCAAAGAAGTAGGGAACTAAACCAAAATCCACTCAAGGATAACAAAATCTAAAGAAAGACAAATCAAGCTGATTATTAACAAAATCAGCTCTCAAAAAATTAGGGATCGAAATAAAGTTTGTGTAATCTGGAATCGTTAGTCCTAAATTGACAAGAGATTCCGCACAACTATTTTCGTCTAAAAAAATGAGTTGCAACAAAAGACATGTTAGACGTTATGTTGACACAATTGATTCACCTGGTACGAACTTGCCACAACACGTTGAAAGGAGGAGAAAAAGCTTTCACTACTGCTATAAAGTCAGATTCTAAGCAAATATTCCGCCAACCCTTCTCATGAGCAAACTTAATTGCAAACATCGCACCATTGAGTTCGGCAATAAAACTAGCAAACACTCCAAAGAACCTATCATCATAATCTCTAACAATAATATTCATTCACCACGTGCTCTTATACTTCTTTTCATCATTTTATTATAAAATTAAATTTAATATTCATGTACCTTATTTAATTATTTTTATATTTTGATAAGGAAAAAAAATCATCAAAGGCACAAAAAATGCTAAGATCACCCCAATTACATGCGCACTCCTACAATATAAAGTAGTCAAATATGACATTTTCTTCCTGGCAAAGAGAGCCAGCTCTAATATATTTTGTAATAAATATCAGTTGTCAACTAACATAACTACCCTCTAAAGACAAATACAAATCATGAAATTGATGTTTCAAATTCAACATTAATTCACACAAGCTACGTTAGCTTCTTCTAATTAATACAATGTCCATGTTCATGCAGTAACCTTGAGTTCACAACTCTAACATTGAAATCAACATATAGTATATCCTTTCCAACACGTAACTTCACAGTCTTCTTCTTCTCTCTATTTAATAATTTGCAATCTTATTTTATTTCTATAGCAGCAATGAAGAAGAATGCATCATCTAGTTCTTCAGAGCATAGCATGTCGGCAACCACTCCTCTTCTTGATTTGAAAAAGGTAACTAACTACTTTCACTCTCCAACTACAATAATCTAATGCATGCATAAGCTGCTTTGAGTTTGCTTGTTTCAACATATCTATTAACATAAATATTTATAAAAACAACTTATAAAATCGTTTATGGTATACTTAATTAAGTTGTTTATCCGAGCAATGCTTGATTAATGTTTTGTTCCTTTCAATTTTCTCTTTTGCTTTGTTTTTTGGAATAGGAAGCTGAGATATCAAGTGGTGAAGGGTCTCAAAATAGGGTCATAGAATTAGAAGATGAAGGAAAAGATGAATATAGCATTAATGATAGTCCCATTGAACAAGTGAGGCTAACAGTTCCAATCACTGATGACCCTTCTCAGCCAGCACTCACTTTCAGGACTTGGATTCTAGGATTAGCATCATGTGTGCTCCTTGCATTTGTGAATCAATTTTTAGGCTACAGAACCAATCCTTTGAGCATCTCTTCTGTGTCAGCTCAGATCATTACACTCCCACTTGGGAAACTTATGGCTGCAACACTTCCCACACAAGCAATTCAAGTCCCTTTCATAACCTGGTCTTTTTCGTTGAATCCGGGGCCATTCTCTTTGAAGGAACATGTTTTGATAACTATCTTTGCTAGCTCAGGGTCTAGTGGTGTTTATGCAATTAACATCATCACAATTGTTAAGGCTTTTTATCACAGAAGTATTAATCCAGTAGCAGCATATATGTTAGCGCTATCGACTCAGATGCTAGGGTATGGATGGGCTGGAATTTTCAGAAGGTTCCTTGTTGATTCACCTTACATGTGGTGGCCTGCAAACCTTGTGCAGGTGTCTTTATTTAGAGCATTTCATGAAAAAGAAAAAAGGCCTAAAGGAGGAACTTCTAGGCTGCAATTCTTTTTCGTAGTCTTTGTAGCTAGCTTCGCGTATTACATTGTTCCAGGATATTTCTTCCAAGCAATATCAACTGTCTCTTTTGTTTGCTTGATTTGGACAGATTCCATCACTGCGCAACAGATCGGATCAGGCATGAAAGGCCTTGGCCTTGGTTCATTTGGCCTGGACTGGAACACAGTTGCTGGCTTCTTAGGTAGTCCTTTGGCTGTTCCTGGCTTTGCCATCATCAACATAATGGTTGGATTCTCATTGTATATGTATGTTTTGGTTCCAATTGCCTATTGGAACAATTTATATGAGGCTAAAAAGTTTCCCCTCATTAGCTCTCACACATTTGACTCTACCGGTGCAACTTACAACGTTACTCGGATCCTCAATACCAAAACTTTTGACATTGATATAGACAGTTACAACAATTACAGCAAGATCTATCTTAGTGTCATATTTGCTTTCGAGTACGGATTGAGCTTTGCAGCTCTTACAGCCACAATTTCACATGTTGTCCTCTTCCACGGAAAAATGATTCTCCAGATGTGGAAGAAGACAGCAAGTTCACTAAAAAACCATCTCGGAGACGTCCATACAAGAATTATGAAGAAAAACTATGAGCAAGTTCCTGAATGGTGGTTTGTTTCCATTCTAATTCTAATGGTTATGATGGCTTTAGTAGCTTGCGAAGGCTTTGGCAAGCAACTTCAACTTCCATGGTGGGGAATTTTTCTTTCTCTAGCAATTGCATTAGTTTTCACTTTACCAATTGGTGTCATTCAAGCAACAACAAACATTAGCACAGGTCTCAATGTGATCACGGAGTTGGTTATCGGTTTCATCTATCCAGGAAAGCCACTAGCTAATGTAGCTTTCAAAACCTATGGTCATATCAGCATGGTACAAGCACTTGCTTTTCTTGGTGACTTCAAATTAGGCCATTATATGAAAATTCCACCAAAATCAATGTTCATTGTGCAACTTGTTGGCACAGTAGTTGCATCATCTGTTCACTTTGGAACGGCATGGTGGCTTCTAACATCTATCGAGAACATATGCGATGAATCATTGTTGCCGAAAGGTAGTCCTTGGACATGTCCAGGTGATGATGTGTTCTACAATGCTTCAATCATATGGGGAGTTGTAGGCCCAAAGAGAATGTTTACCAAAGACGGCGTTTATCCTGAGATGAATTGGTTTTTCCTTATTGGTCTACTTGCACCTGTTCCAGTGTGGCTTCTATCTATCAAATTTCCTAACCACAAATGGATTCAACTCATTAACATTCCTATCATCATTGCAGGTGCATCAGGCATCCCTCCAGTGAGATCTGTGAATTATATTAGTTGGGGAATTGTTGGAATATTTTTCAATTTCTATGTTTATAGAAAGTTCAAAGCATGGTGGGCTAGATATACTTATATTCTGTCAGCTGGTTTAGATGCTGGAGTTGCTTTTATGGGTTTATTACTTTATTTTGCTCTACAGTCTTATGGTATATTTGGTCCATCATGGTGGGGTCTTGAAGCAGATCACTGCCCTTTGGCCAGATGCCCCACAGCTCCGGGTGTACAAGCAGAGGGTTGTCCTGTCCTTGACTTCCAAGTTACCATTCCATCTCCAATATTGCCAAGTTAATATGATAGTGGACATGTAAAATGTACAAAACTAAGAACATAGTTTATTTTGATATATGTGTATTTGAAATTTTTAATAATCTTTATTTTCACTATTGGTATCAAACTGTTATGAAATTATGTCTATCTTGGCTAGTGCTTTTCGTCCTTGGTGTGTAACCCTTGGCCTCGGATAAGAATTCCACTATGTCAGCTACAGTTTTCTACCATCTCTTTCATTTGACGCTAACCGCGAGATCCAATAAAACAAGCTCGAGTCTGAAGATCCAATCAACAAATATACCGTCAATACAACAACCAAGTATTATCTAACTAAGTGTGGTTGACTATATGAATCAAAATCCACTTAAAGTTCTATCCAAGAGTTGTTTCTATCCAATTCATTAATCTCTAGATCTTTCTTAACGCTTTCTTTTATAGATTATTTAAAATTGTTATCCATTCATGTTAATGGTCATCACTATTACATCTCTGAAGAAGATCTTGAAGTCATTTTTCATTGAATTGCTTCTATTTATATTTATAATAACATGAGCATTTACAACCATTAATTATAAATATTTTAATGATGATTTTCTAGTTTTTTTCTAAAAATGGAAAATATATACAATTAAGGAAAATCAAATCACTTCATATTAACATCCTCATCAAATTGACATGAGTGGGAAGGAGCATAAATTTATTAACAAGAAATTGATGATGTAGACGCGGAATGACCCTGGTAAAAATATTTACAACTTGAAACTGAGTGCTAACATGAGGAAGTGATATTGATTGATCATTATAGATATGATAGAATGAATGACAATCGACTTTGATATACTTGATGCGTTCATGAAAAACGGGATTTGCAACAACTTGCATGACACGTGTATTGACAGCATAAAGTGACATGAACTATGATTGAGGAAATCCAAACCCATACAAAAGACCACAAATCCAACTTATTTTTGACATGTCTACGATACTAAGATTCAGTTTTTTTACATTCCCATGAAATCAAAAAAGAGTCATGAAACATGCACCATTCAACGTCACTATCCAATCAACATCTATAAGCACTCAATCAAGGGACTATTTTGGAAGAAAAGAATAAACTAAGGTGTGAGGTTCCTTTCAAGTAATGAGTTACATGACTATTTACTGCTAGGTGAAGGTGGTGGGGAGAATGCATGGATTGACTTACTTGCTGGACAACAAAAGATATGTCAGGGTGAGTAATAATTTAGTAACTAAGGCTACCACAAGCCGCCAATACAATGGATTAGTCAAAAGATCAACATCTTCACAATTATATTTAATATTAACCACAAAAGTATCTATAACAGTAACACCCCAAATTAGATTATTTAAGAATAGTGTATTTATTTAATTATTATGTGGTGATAATTAAATAAATGGGGGCGATAGTAAGGGTGTGTGAACTTATGGTGGGAGTGTGGAGGGTAATTAGAAAAAGAGAGAATAATCAGAATTATTTTATTATTTAAACTAATTATTTGATTATATTATTTAAATAAAATAGACATATAAAGATTGAATAGAAGTTGTAGAGATATGGAGGGGAGGGTGGGAATTAGAGAGAAAATTAAGGGTAAAGTAGAAACATCATAATTAAGAGACTAGGTTTTTAGTGTAAAAAGAGAGTTGGAAGGAGGGAGTTGAGAAGTACCTAGAATTCTTGGGAGAAAAGAGGAAAATGAGGATAGGGCAAGAGAAAAAGCAATAAATGGCATAGGAAGAACATCCATTGATAGAGCTTGGAAGAATTTTGCAACAAAAATCTAAGGTAAGGGGGAGAATAGCTTTCAATAAAAAAGGCTTATGCATGAAGGGTAGGGTAGACGAGTCTTTAATCTCCAATAGGATTAATGAATTTTGTTGATGATAATGAATTTGATGATTCTATGTGATTTATGTGATTATGAGTATTGAATTTCATGTGTCAATGTGTGAATAAATTTATGTTTTGATGTGTTCATGTATTTTCCACCATTGATATGTTTGAAGGTTTTAGGGAATTGTGAAAGTATAGAAATCTATGATTATGTTTGTTAAACGATTAAATTATGAGGATGTGATGAGATAATGGTTGCAATGTTGGTTTACTATGTTAGAAACTCGAAATAAGTTGTTTTTGGTGTTAGGGAGTGTTTGGGGGGAGTTTAGGAATTAAATGATTCTGAGGCACATATTGAAAATTGAAATTTTAGGAAAAATAGCAGACGCCAATCGATTGGCCTAGGTGAGCAATTGATTGGTTTTTCTAAAAAATTATGAAAAACGCAACAGTAGGTTGAGGCAGTCGATTGGACTAGAAATGTAATCGATTGGTCTTTAATAAAAAATTGGAATTTAAAAAAAAAACACACGGACCAATCGATTGGCTCCTTCCCAGTTTTGAAAAATCACGTAAACAATAGGTCTCTGCAATAGATTGTTTCACAACGTCAATAGATTGGTTCGCCGAATGTTTCGATCATAACTTTTAATCCGTAAGTCCATACGAAATTCCATTTGAAGCGTTGAAAAGCTGACGTGATTTCCTATCAAGTGATAACATAGTCAGAGACTAAATGTGTCATAAAATTATAATTAATTGACGTGAATTACATGTATTATTGACGTGTTGTTGACGGTGAATGCTATGATTAATTTGTTTATGAGATATTGGTGGGAATTGATGTGTTATACATGTTGAGTGTAATTTTTGTGCTATTGTGTGTGGTTGAGATATTTTTCTATGCTGAGTATTGTGTGAGTTGGTTTGGTAATCCAGAAGAGAGGATTACACGAGTTTGTCAATGCATGTATGCTAGGATTAGAATGAGGGTCTTAAGACATTGGAATTTTGTTAACATGTTAATACATTCATGTTGAGTTGTGTCAAGTGGAAGGTTGCTAGTTCAGAAAGGGGACTAGTGACTAATCCCAAGCTCAGAGAAGGGGCTCATGGGTTCAGAAAGGAGACCCAGTTCCTAAGTGAACCATTGTTGAGTTGGTACCTCATGCATATGCATTGAGTTGCGTTACATGCGTGAGTTGTATGCATTTTATCTATGGTGTGTGTTTGTTGAATGTGATTGTCCTTGTAAAGTGTATGTGTTAATATCCTATCTTGCAGTATATGCATGTTATTATTGAATGTGATTTCTCATCATTGTGTTTGAATGTTGCCTTTACATGGGCATCGTGTAGATACTCGAGAGTAGCATTACCTGAAGTAAGTGGAAGATATCTCTTAGAGGGACTTCTATTAGTTTGTCGTTTTATTAGTAGGGTTTTGCTCTGATCATGTAACATCAGGATGGAAAGGTTCACTTTTATTTTCTTGGTTTTGTTTTGTGGGAGTTTTCTAATTTTATTTTTTTGAGATCTAAACGTGTTGAGAGTTGGATAATATAACTCCTTTTGTTTACAATATAAAAGTTGAAGTGGATTTTATGAGACTAAATGCTATAAGTGCTATATAGTTTTATTTTGTATTATTTTAATTATGATTCTGCTACGAAGATTTCATATGAGTTGGATGTCGTGTATACATCCCAAGTACATATCAGAAGAAGTTTTATGTCGTGTAAACATCCTAATTGCAAATCTAGGCATTAAATTATTTTGTCGTAACCCATGTCACGGAGCAGGACATGTTTGTTGTGTGTGACACTCTAAGTGCTTGTATTTATTTAATTAAATTCTTTGATAATTATGTGTGGGGTTTAGGGTGTTAAAGTATCCACTAGATTAATCAATTCAAGTTTAGTCAAAGAAATCAAACCTTTGACATATTTGTGTTGATGGAGAAATATACCCTTAGACGTAGAATGGACCCCAAGATCAAACAAATAACGCAAGTTACCAATATCTTGTTGGAACACAATTGGTTTGTATCATATCCCGAAGGTTTTGGTGATAACAAAGTATTTAAAGAACAATTAGGTATACTAACTTATGTTCAAGTGTGCAGGGCCGCAAACTAAAATTTGTGATATAAGTTAAGTTCTAATACTGAATTTAAACATTGAAGAGAAGCTTAAAGATCTAAATCTGAAGGAACAAAACCTGAGCATCAAAATCTAAAGACTCAGACTCTGAAGGAGGACAATTTCTAAAGACCGGACTCTGAAGGAAGTTAACCTCTGAAGTGCCAGACTCAAAAGAGGATATCAACTTCTGAAGAATAAGACTCTAAAGAAGGTCAACCTCTGAAGATCCAGACTCTAAAGACTCAGACTCTGAAGCTGGTTAAATGCAAGGATCAAGAAGACTTTGAGAGGTCACTATCGAACTTAGAAGTAATTTTGTCTTCTTTTGATCTCGTGTAGAACAAAGCAAAAGATTTGCACAAACAATAGAGATGAAACACATAATTCCTTTTGAAGCTAAGGATTTTCAAAAGTGTTTTTTCCAGACATTAACCATTTAAAGAAACAACTCAACGTATTATATAAAAGTTTCTCAAAGACTCACTTGTGCAAGAAGTCTTCTCCAGACTATTGACAAATAAGTAGTTGTTTAGAACATCACCATTTGAATGATATAATTCTATATAATAATTCAATTGTATTCTATGCATTTTGAATGGTTGAGGTAGTAGGGGAGCCTTGGGCATGGGGTAGCGTCCCTATAATATTAGAATTTTAAGTGAGGGGCGTGGTAGTAATTAACGAGAAGTAAGAGGTGTTGGACACAATGAGATTAATAATACTACTATTAGATTTAATTAAATTAATTTAGTAGTAAAAATAAATAAGTTAATTTTTGTTTAAAATAACAATAGTAATAATAATATAGAGATAATATTGCTTTTATTATTATTTTATTGGGAAGTTGGCCTGATTTAGAAAATAATATGTATATATATATATATATATATATATATATAATGAATATTTGATTATTTTTATTTTGATTTAATATTATAGTAATAATAATAATAAGATTTAAAAATAAATTAAAAAAAAAAGGGATTTAGTTGGTCTGCTTATAAGAAGGTGATGAGAGAACAGAGAGTGAGGAATATACTTGAAAAAATTTGAAAAGAGAGAGTTAGGGCAAGAGGCAAGAGGCAAGGGTAGGAAGAAGAAGACGACCACCATTATAGAAGAGCTTGGAGCTTAAAACTCTAAGGTAAGGGGGAATTATTCCTATAAGGATGTCTAATCATGAGAGGATAGTGAGGGGTCCTTATCCTATTAGGTTGGTCTTATCCCAAGTTATGATTGTTGTTGATGTGTGACCATGATTGTGAGAAATGAATTGTAATTGTTGTGGCTATAACAATTGATATTTGTTGATGATGAATTTTGATTATTGCTAAATTTTATGTTTGTTGTATGTTAAGGGTTTGAGATGATGATTATGATGACAACGTGGTATGAAATTGTGAATTTATTGGTTTGATAATACAAATATACAAGTATTATTGGTACAATAGATAATCAAAAATTTGAATACAAGCCAACTTCTTTAGCCAACACATATATAAATTGACTTATGTTGAAGTAGAATACTCAAATTGCAAGTCTTTTAAGATCTTCAATGATCTTGATCTAACAATATTTCTAGATACAAAAATCATGCTTCAAGCTTTCGTTCTGTTGTGAACTTTACTCAGCCCTACCGATTTCTTGTTTGAGTGTTTATTTTACATGAAATTCTGACACTTAAAATAGATATCAAGACTGACGTCCCAACACAAAAAAAAAACACAATGTCAAGACACATGTTAATACATCATATGTTAACATAATACTTTTACCAAACCAATAAAGTTTGCATAAGTAAATAGTAGAAGGTAAAAGATACAATGAATTGTTAACCTAGTTCGGTGCAACGTCACCTACTCTGGGGGCATCCAAGCCAGAAAGAAAATCTAATACTATAGTATTAATTTAAAGCTAAACAAACCTAATTTACAACTTATCACCTAATCACTACCTTAAGAAATTTCTACCGAGGACACTCCTAGATATGAGAACTCCCTCTCACTTTCCACAATCACACACATTGTCAACTATAACAATTGAATAAGAACACTTCCATTAAAACAGATTGCACTCTTGCTTAAAAACTCATGAGTGAATCACAATGAACAATCAGTCAAACTCTATGCATCAAACAAGATACATGAGTGACATACAAAGAACAGACGAAACCCTAAAAGATACTAATCCTTATTGACAACTTCATAATCTTCTTAGATTTAGACTCCTCCTTGTATAAGTCAGTGCAACACTTTTGGATATTCAATCTGGCTATAACCTTCTACAAATCAAATCATATCTAATCAAATCTTCAAATGCAAGGCAAAAGGTTTTGACATCCAATCAAGCAAATCAGATATTAATTTATCTCTTCAAATTTGAAACAAATCTTTAGAGAATCCAATCTTCAATGTTCTGCTTGATCCACAAAACAAATCTTTTGTAACAGTAGAAACAAATCTTCCAAAAATAGAAACAACACATGTTGCAATGTCTTAGTAACATGTCACGACATCTTGTCCAACATCTTGTTGAATTTATTGTTTTACCAAAATGCAGCCATCAAACCAAAACCTAATATTATACAAGAAAGATTTGACTACTCCCAACTTTGTTCTGTAACAACTTTTACTCGGTTCCACCAAAATCTTGTATGGAGTATAGAGAAACTCTTCTCTTACTGGATATTCACAACCAAATACCATAGAAAAAACAAATTCTTTTTCCAGATACACACAACAAATAGGGATGGCAACGAGTCGGGTCGGGTGCGTGTTTCGCACTACCCAAACCCGCACTCGAAATCGGCATCCAAACCCGAACCCAAAGCCAAATGCTTTTCGGGTGGCAGAATAACACTCACGCCCACACCCGTTGTGTTTGGGTTTTTTCACTCAAACCCGAACCCGCAGCAAAATAAATAAGATACATTTTTTCTACAACTTTCCACAATATATATATATATAATATATATATATATATATATATATATATATTTATTTATATATTTATAAATAAATATATATATATTTATTTATAAATATATAAATAAATATATATATATATATATATATATATATATATATATATATATATATATATATTTATATATATATATATATATATATATATATATTTATAAATAAATATATATATATATATATATATATTTATAAATATATATATATATATATATATATATATATATATATATATATATATAAGCGGGTGTGATTTCGGGTTTCGGGTGCGGGTTTTACATTACCCAAACCTGCACCCGAACCCAAACCCAGTCAACTCGGATTTTCACCCATTGACTCGGGTTGGGGTGCAGGTGGGCCCCACGGGTTTGGGTCTGCTTGCCATCCCTAACAACAAAACTTGAAAAAAAACATTGGCTTCCCTAATGCACCTTAGATCTACCACTTAAACTCAACCATTAGAGTTGAGCAACACACCAATGATTTTATGATACGAGTTTGAAGATGATGAAGTTATCTAAGAAATCTCACCTAACACACCTTAAATATCACAATATCAAGTTCTGAGAAGCTTTTCACAAGGTTGAATCAAGGACCAAGAGTATTTGTTAATGAAAAAAATCTCATTGGTTTTTCTCATGCTTCTTGAAAAATATGGGTTTAATCTCACTAGATCTCTTTGGAAGAAGTGAGACTTCTTTTTGTTTGAATATCATCTCATGTTATTTAACACAATCAACAATGCTAGACAATAACGATGATCTCTTTAAAAAATGTGAAAGATAGAAAAACACTTAGAAATGGGCGGGGGGTTGAATAAGTGTAGATTTAAAACTCTTAAGATAAAAACAATTTGCACAATGATTTTTATCCTGGTTCGTTGTTAACTAAACTACTCCAGTCCACCCCCTTGGAGTGATTTACCTCACCTGAGAATTTAATCCACTAATCACACAAGATTACAATGGTTTTCCCCTTAGATAACCTTTAAGTCTTCTAGAGTATTCTGATCACAACCTGATCACTCTAGGAACACAATGCTTAGATACCCTCTAAGACTTTCTAGAGAATCCGATCACAACTTGATCTCCTCTAGTTCTTTACAAATGAATGTAAACAAATTCTTACAAGAGTTATACAATGCTTCTTAAAAGCTATAATCACAACTATGATATTTCTCTTAAAGTTTAAGCTTAATCTCACTAAGATATTACAACAGTAATGAAGTGAGGTTGAAGATGAAGTTTGAGAGTGTAACACCCTTCTAAACCCCGCAGAAATTAATAAAATAATTCAGAGTAAAACATGAAAACAAGGGTGCCACAATTCCAATTAAAACAAATTTATCATAACTTCATTGTCATGCTTTCACTAAGGGACAATTCATCATAATACATAAACATCTCATGTTAACACAACGGAAAATTCATCATACGGATAAGCATAACATCATCTATGCAATATCCCACAGAATTAATACAATAACAAAACGATAGAGTATCATCATAAACTCTAAACTAGCGTTCCCCCAGTGTTACAATATCAGAGCATGACACCTGACGCTACACTAATACACTGACTTATGAGCTAATCCTCACCAAGTCGAAAGCAGCTATCCTCAATCTGAAAATGTCAACAGTAAGGGTGAGTCTCATCACAGTTAACAAATGTTATTGCATCTTAAATAACAACACATCATAGTTATATCATTCACCCAATTTCATCATATTCAGATTATCAGGAACGTCCATCATTTACACAAATGCCAACAGAACACATCTTTCAAGCAGACAATCATACTCAACATTAATTCAACAAAACACACAACCAACACATCATCAATATTTATAACACTGGAATACTTCCAATCATGTTATAAAAGTATGCATATGTATGAACTGACACTATGCATGTGGTACCAACCTCATCAAATGGGAATAACCCATGACCGATCCAACATCATCAAGATACGGCCCTGCCAGCACAGATTCCACACAATGGGAATCATGCCCTTCACTAATCCAACACACTCTTATGGATACAGTATCATCAATGAACATGAATGAATGCAAACATACATGAACATACTTATACCATCGTCAAGTCTAATGAGTAACATCGTCAAATACTCATTTCATCATCATCATCAACATCATCATCATCACCATCATCAAAGTATGTTTATATACATTAGCATCATTCAAATACAATCAATCATCATCATCATCATTAAAGAACATACATGTGTCCACATCAATCATCATCATCAATAAGAAAAACACACATGTATCCACATCATTCCACAACAATCAATCATCATCATATAATTCTCAACAAATCATCACATCATAATGTTTTTCAAAACAACATCTTATATTGTCACATTTCATCAAATATGTCAACAATACATCATCCAATTAAACAAATCGTCACATGATTAATATTTCAACATAGCATGTATTTAACACATCTCATCACATATATATATACAATACATCATTTACCAAGGAATAAAAATCATATTTAAACATATTTGGATTCACACCTCATTCCATCATTTAAACACGTAGACCATCTCGTAAGATTCATCGTGCTCGAAACGACACTAAAAACAGACCTACTGTTCGAAAGTTACACATCATTTAACTTTTCCAAGAAAACAACCATCGCTACAGCACGCGGCGCAACCAAGGTTCGCCGCGCGACCTGAACCACACAAACGAGTTCGCGGCGCAACATATGCACGCGGCGCGAAACGAGAAAATAAGTACGCCTTCGCGGCGCCAACACTGGGACGCGGCGCGAATTAGCGATTTCACTGACTTTCGGGTCTGCGTCAGATCCTGCGATCTCGCCCAATTTGAGTCCAAAACTAACTCCAAACATCATATACAGGCAGTTAATCATCAATTGCATCATTAGTCATCATCATTCATCAAAACAACACATAAGTCAATCAATAATCCATGCAATTTTCATCAATTCATAACCTCCCCAAACCTAACATATAATTCAATTGACTCAACAACATCCCTAATCAATATTATTATCTAAGAACACGATAATAGATGATAACCAGAGAGTCCCCCCTTACCTTATCCAAAGATTCTTGATTGGTTCTTTTCCTCTTTGTTCCTCTTCACGTACCAGCTTTCCAATCTCTCATCTCCTCTGCTATGCTTTTCACGTTCCTTTTTCCTTTCTCCCAATAGCCCCTCTTTACTAACACCACACTTGGCCCAATAGCCCATCTCATAATTCTTTCTAAATAATTCCACAAAATACCGAATAATTCCAAATAATAATTTAATTTCCGATTAAATTAAAATTAGAAAATATGGGGTGTTACAACTCTCCCCCACTAAAAGAGTTTTCGTCCTCGAAAACATACCTCAAGTAACCAGCTCGTATAAGAGTCCTTCACCTGACTCTCCAGCTCTCAATTAACATTACCATTAGTCAATCCTCAAAAATCCATCTGACATAACCAACAGGAAACATGTTTCATACATTAAAATCCCAGTTCTTACGTCGCATTAGACCATCCAAAAGGATACCACTCGCTATATCTCCAAAAGGTTAACAACAATAGAACATTGAGGTACAACCTATATAATACGCTTAACAACTGAGTAATACAATTACACAATCCATAGTGTGATCACACTGATCAACACTGTAGGGATGCATACCATTTACCGAACTTATCATCCTCAGACACACTTTTCCATTTGAGTGATAAGGTAATACTTACACTTTTCACCAACCGCTTCCTTCAAGAAACTCAATACTCATATTCCTATACCATTGAATTCCAATTATCTGACTCCTCTTAAGTCACACCAGCAATTATCCAACATGTTACATTCCGCTTTTTTCGCACTACTCTGATTACTCATCACAATCATCTATACCAAATAGATTTCTGAGTTTCATCCGATTCCGACTCTCTTTACTCATTCGTCCAAGAATCATTCCTCATCATTCATGGTACTAATCTTCCACTTAGAAATCCTTACTCGCATCCAACAAAAACCAATTCCTGATTTACTTCCTCTATTTAAACATCCTAACCATCAGAACAAGTACACACATGTAATTATAGTCAC
Source organism: Vicia villosa (assembly GCF_029867415.1). NCBI lineage: Eukaryota > Viridiplantae > Streptophyta > Magnoliopsida > Fabales > Fabaceae > Vicia > Vicia villosa. The sequence continues at coordinate 145,875,894 of NC_081185.1, read as the reverse complement.
ACTCATTAGCATCAATATACCATTGCTTACAAAATAGCCCAACTGAGTCCCACTCTCTTTTAAGAATTAAATCCACTTCGTCCTTCATAGAGTGTAATTACTCATTATATTTGGAATCTACAATATCACCTTAATAACAACACAAAATTATTACAGCATCATATAGTATCAATTCTTCGTTTTAATTTCGTCGAATACATACTCGTTAACTACGTACAACCGTAATAACATATTCATCATCTCGGAAATTATTCAAAAGAGTTATAATTCTTCGACACGACATCCTTACATCCACTGGATTCTAAATCCAACATATAGATCAACACATATTCTCTATGTAAGCTCCTGACATATTAATTCCTCACTTCCCACGAGTAGTACTCATAACACTACTCCACATCACACTTTCGCTGTGCGACTCTGATTACCCGTCTTAAGTAATTTGTCCATCATGTTGCACTCTTTCATATTCACCTCTTCATAAATTCACACAACATAGTGAGTGATTATTCCCACGGCTTTGCATTCATCACATCTTATACCATTAAGGTAACAAAACAAGCTCATCTCATCTATATGATTCCATCTACTACCAACAAGAGATTTAGGGTGATCAAGTCCTAAATTTGTCAATAGATAGTTGAAAATTATATTTAAGCATAAACCGTCGTTACTACATAATAGTGTCCATTTCCGAGTTTGCACCCAAACTCATTAACATCGTCATAGTTCAATAATCCACTATGGTGTCCTTCTTCTAGAATATTCTTCCGAAGCTCAAAACATCAGAAACACAAATCCAATCACTCAACCTCATTATATTATTCTCGTCGATTCTGAATTCACCGCCTTTACCTTGGTAATTCAAAGTCAACCTATCGATCAACTCAACATCATCTTTCTGACCTTCTCTAATCTCGTCAAGAATACCACTAGTCAGCCTTAGCATACCCAAACTAACACTATTAGGATCACCTTCACATACCAACTCAAGTCTCTAAATTGTCCAATTAAATCCAACTCCTTCACCATTAGCACCGACATATTTAAAGACTTCCTACGCAACACAATAGCTCAACATTTTTCTTACCAGGATGGTAATTCAAACCAAAATCTTAATCCTAAAAAAAAATACTCTAACTATCTCTGCTGCTTCATATTAAGCCCCTTTTCTGACCAAAGAGGTACTTCAACTCTTATGATCACTAAACACTTTGAATCCTGAACCATACAACTAACCTGCAAGACCAAGACCACATTCATAACTCGTGGTTTTAATCCAAATTCCATGACATCCTTCACGTCCAAATATCATTCCACTAGGAATCTCAACAAAGTCTTCCTCACATCAATAGGTGTCAGAAATCCTCTAAAATTCTTCTTTTATACTTATCGTTACTTTGCCATCACAAATACGATTCCAAGAGTTCTAAAGTTTATCCCATCTTTACTACTAATTCACTTCTCACTAAAATCCATCGGCCCTCAAACCATCTTTATTACCGAACATCTCATCAACAACATGTTCCACTCAATTTTATTTCAAACAATCACGGTAGTAGGTATTCCTATTCAACAAGTTTCACGCTTCCGTAACCGACTTCACAATATCTCCTTATAGGATCAATCTACTGTATTTATAACTCTCCCATAAGGTAGAACATAATATCTCCTCTTCGTAGGTTCAAACGACACGTCAATCCGACACTCAGAACTCAAGATATGAATTTTCCAATCGTTATCCAGATGCAACATCGACATCATGCAGCGACACTCTATATGATATATCCAAAACCCTTCAAATGCTATATTCAATTCTTAAAATTACTTATCAACAAACCTTCTAATTATTCCTTCAATCCGTTCAACACTGACACTGACATCCCGTGCAATACCAATAAACAAGTCTAATTATAAGAACAAGAGTAACCGTAACTTCACCTCTTTCCGACGTCATTCTATCGCAATTAAATACGTTACAGCTGCTGCAACTATTTTTATAACAAAGTTCATCTCGTTAGCTTTCCGACGCTTCAAATGGAACTCAATTCGGATGTCCAGAACTCCAGTTATGAATTTTCGAAGTTCTGCAGCTATTCAGCAATTTTCTTGCGTTTTGCTTACGAAAATCTCACTCGAAAACTCATTCTCTTCAACTCGATCACATTCCAAACAGCCCCTCATCGTATCTCTTCACTTCCAAACATTCTTATAACTTAAGCGACATATTCCCCCGCCGAAGTCTGCTTTCTGAAACATCACGACAGCAATCCTCCTTGCAAACTCGTAACTGAACCTCTTCTGAGACGCAAGGCTACTCAACTGACAACTTCGCGCACACCCGCAGAACTGACACATCGCAACTTTCTAATTTTCCTCTCCTACAATTAATCACGAAATACTTCTAATCATCTTCTTTCAAGATGTTCCAACTCAATTACCAGTCAAATCTTAATTCCAAGTCACCTTCAATTCGGGAAACAACAAACTCCAACAACGCTTGCACCGTTGCCAACAATAGCCTACTGAATCAATCATCTTACAACTGAAACATAACCGAGAAGCAAAGCTTCTCCCCCACTTGTTTCAATCTAACACCTGCAACAAAACAAACAAGTACCGACAGTGATTCACTCACATGTCGTGTACCAAGGGATAAAACGCCGACAGTATACAACTATCGCGCAACTCAACTGACTCGACAATTGGCCGGACGGACCGACCTGCTCTGATACCACTATTGTAACACCCTTTTAAACCCCGCAGAAATTAATAAAATAATTCAGAGTAAAACATGAAAACAAGGATGCCACAATTCCAATTAAAACAAATTTATCATAACTTCATTGTCATGCTTTCACTAAGGGACAATTCATCATAATACATAAACATCTCATGTTAACACAGCGGAAAATTCATCATACGGATAAGCATAACATCATCTATGCAATATCCCACAGAATTAATACAATAACAACACGATAGAGTATCATCATAAACTCTAAACTAGCGTTCCCCCAGTGTTACAATATCAGAGCATGACACCTGACGCTACACTAATACACTGACTTATGAGCTAATCCTCACCAAGTCGAAAGCAGCTATCCTCAATCTGAAAATGTCAACAGTAAGGGTGAGTCTCATCACAGTTAACAAATGTTATTGCATCTTAAATAACAACACATCATAGTTATATCATTCACCCAATTTCATCATATTCAGATTATCAGGAACGTCCATCATTTACACAAATGCCAACAGAACACATCTTTCAAACAGACAATCATACTCAACATTAATTCAACAAAACACACAACCAACACATCATCAATATTTATAACACTGGAATACTTCCAATCATGTTATAAAAGTATGCATATGTATGAACTGACACTATGCATGTGGTACCAACCTCATCAAATGGGAATAACCCATGACCGATCCAACATCATCAAGATACGGCCCTGCCAGCACAGATTCCACACAATGGGAATCATGCCCTTCACTAATCCAACACACTCTTATGGATACAGTATCATCAATGAACATGAATGAATGCAAACATACATGAACATACTTATACCATCGTCAAGTCTAATGAGTAACATCGTCAAATACTCATTTCATCATCATCATCATCATCATCATCAACATCATCATCATCATCATCATCAAAGTATGTTTATATACATTAGCATCATTCAAATACAATCAATCATCATCATCATCATTAAAGAACATACATGTGTCCACATCAATCATCATCATCAATAAGAAAAACACACATGTATCCACATCATTCCACAACAATCAATCATCATCATATAATTCTCAACAAATCATCACATCATAATGTTTTTCAAAACAACATCTTATATTGTCACATTTCATCAAATATGTCAACAATACATCATCCAATTAAACAAATCGTCACATGATTAATATTTCAACATAGCATGTATTTAACACATCTCATCACATATATATATATACAATACATCATTCACCAAGGAATAAAAATCATATTTAAAAATATTTGGATTCACACCTCATTCCATCATTTAAACACGTAGACCATCTCGTAAGATTCATCGTGCTCGAAACGACACTAAAAACAGACCTACGGTTCGAAAGTTACACATCATTTAACTTTTCCAAGAAAACAACCATCGCTACAGCACGCGGCGCAACCAAGGTTCGCGGCGCGACCTGAACCACACAAACGAGTTCGCGGCACAACATATGCACGCGGCGCGAAACGAGAAAATAAGTACGCCTTCGCGGCGCCAACACTGGGACGCGGCGCGAATTAGCGATTTCACAGACTTTCGGGTCTGCGTCAGATCCTGCGATCTCGCCCAATTTGAGTCCAAAACTAACTCCAAACATCATATACAGGCAGTTAATCATCAATTGCATCATTAGTCATCATCACACATCAAAACAACACATAAGTCAATCAATAATCCACGCAATTTTCATCAATTCATAACCTCCCCAAACCTAACATATAATTCAATTGACTCAACAACATCCCTAATCAATATTATTATCTAAGAACACGATAATAGATGATAACCAGAGAGTCCCCCCTTACCTTATCCAAAGATTCTTGATTGGTTCTTTTCCTCTTTGTTCCTCTTCACGTACCAGCTTTCCAATCTCTCATCTCCTCTGCTATGCTTTTCACGTTCCTTTTTCCTTTCTCCCAATTTTCCTTATTATTTTTGAAAAATAACATTTTAATTAGTAAAGAGCTTTACTAACATAGCACCCCCTCTTTACTAACACCACACTTGGCCCAATAGCTCATCTCATAATTCTTTCTAAATAATTCCACAAAATACTGAATAATTCCAAATAATAATTTAATTTCCGATTAAATTAAAATTAGAAAATATGGGGTGTTACAGAGAGCTTTTGAATTTGACAGCGTTTATGTATATTTGTGCAAAGTGTTGTCTTCAGCTTCTCATCAGAACTTCTATTTATAGGCGTTTGAGAAGATGACCGTTGTGAGCATTTAATGTGTTCCGTGATCCGTACAGCATTGCATTTAATGTTTCACTCTTTTGTCAACTACCTCGAGCCTTGCTTTTCCTGCTTTAACTGACTTTGCTGTTAATAGCTTCTAACGTTCCTTTTGTCAGTCAGCCTAGCCTTCCATCTTGTACTTGCTTTTGATATGATGTTTGTATAAACAATGTTTGAATATCATCAGAGTTAAACAGCTTGGTGCAGAGCATCTTCTTGTCTTCTGACCTTGAAGTGCTTCTAGCGTGATACCATGAGAACTTCAGTGCTTCTGCTTCTGATCTCAAGTTCTTCTGATGCTTCAATAGACCATGTTCTGATTCTGCTTGACCATCTTCTGATGTCTTGCGAGAGCATGTTCTGATGTTGCATACTTGAACCTTCTGAGTCAGTGCTTCTTGCGCTGATTTTGTGCATACTCTTTATATATTTCCTGAAATGGAAATTGCATAGGATTAGAGTACCACATTACCTCAAGAAAAATTCATATACAATGTTATCATCAAAACTAAGAATATTGATCAGAACAAATCTTGTTCTAACAAAATGACATTTAAGAAATTTATATAGGTCCTAGAGGTTAGGCACAAAAAAGTGAAGAAAAGAACAAAAAGATTTGAGTCAAATCACGAGGTTATGATTTGAATCAAAAGAAAGAATGTCTTGAATTAAGATAGTAAAATGAGGAGGTTGCCATTTTGATTTAAATCATAACTGGTATTCGTAGTTTGAGTCAAGCAAAAACATGATTCAAATAATAGTTGTTTTAGAAAAATATTTGAGTCTCGTGCTTCAAGTTAAAATTGCAAGTCATTCGAGTCAAAGATTTCTATGATTCGAATCATACACATCTCTAATTCAAATCAAGTAGTTAGTAGCAAAATTCCAATTTTACCTTAATGTTGGATTCGAATCGGCAGTATACTTAATTCGAATCAAGCTTAAAATTTTTGTTTTAAGCTTTATAAATTATGATTCAAGATACAATCAATTCATTGAATTGGTCAATTTGCTCATGCTAAAAAAATACATTGATATAGGTCTAACGTTGATTCATTGAATTCGAGGGTTGCTCAATGTACAAATTTAATGAGATAATCAAAATTACTGAATTACACATAAATTCCAAATAATGATAAATTAAATTACAGACATATCAAATTTAATAAAATATTAAAATAAAAGTTGATATCGACTGCAATTGCAATTTGTACCCTTTTCTTTTAGAGGGATAACTCACAAAGATACATCTAAGTGCACGTGAACCTAACTTAGTTTGATGTTTTTTATGGACCTGGAAAAAGCTACACAATCAAATACTCGAGATTTGAGACCATGCAACATAGAAGCAAAAGAGAAAAGTGAGATCATAAATTGAAAATGACTTACATAACCTATAATACGAGATGACACACTATTAATTAGATAATCAACAGTAAAAAATGACTTTCCCCAATATGATTTTGGAAGATATGTTTGAAAAAAAGAGCTCGAGTGACTTCAAGTAAGGGACAAAAAAAACTCTATGACACCATTTTGTCGTGGGGTGCCGACACATGTAAATTTCTGGATAATCTCTTGTTTATTGGTAAAACTATAAAAAAATTATAATTGACAAATTTTTTACCATTGTCACAACATATTATCTTACTACCTTTCTGATTTATAAGAAAATGTCAATGGCGTTGAAGGATGTTTTTTCATATTGGTTTTGATCTCACACAATAAAGTATCACAAATGATATTTTGACACTTAAATTTGAGTGTCAAAATTTGACACATAAATTTTAATATTTTAGATTTATTCAATAAATATATTTAGATTAAGAGTGGAAATGGACATGCCCGCTCCGTTTAGATCCCCTTCAAAGGCCCGCGGAAAAATAGGGCAGAGTAGGACGGACATATTTGAGAGTGTGATCTAAAATCTTGCCCCGTCCCGTAAAAAAATGGGGGCAGGGCGAGGAAGGCCCGTGGGCATTGAACTTTTTTGGCCTAAAAATAATAAAATTGTACGAAAAAATTCATGCCCGCAAAAAAATGGGGCGGGACGGAACAGACGTATTAAAGAGAGCGGGCCTAAAACTTTGCCCAGTTCCATGAAAAAGTACGGGCAAAACGGGCCCATTTTGCCACCCCTAATTTTGACTCTATATAGACTTGATATATCATTTAATCAATGTATCTAAAAAGTTAAAATTTGCTTATACTCCATTCATCTCATAAAAAATGTCTCATTTATACTTTTACTATGTCTCAAAATAATTGTCCATTTACAATATCAATGCAGTAATTATTACTCACTCGTCCCATATTATTGCCATTGGTCACAATTGACCATTTTACACCTATTAAGAAAGAGTAATAAATGAAAGAGAGAGAATAATGACTTTACCAACTGTGTACTCAAATTAACATTAATGTTAAATGAGAAAACAATAAATTAAGAATATTTATTATAGGGTACAATTGAAATATTAAATATAAAATTGCATTAGTAATATAAAGTGACAAGTATTTTGGGACAATTTTTTTATTTTAAATGTGACACTTATTTTAGGACGGAGAGAGTATTATTTGTTCACTACTATACCCTTATTTATTAGCCTTCACTTTATTCAACTACTCTATTAACTACAATTAATAGGAATATTTTAGTAATTGATATTAGTATTATCATCAAAATTAATATATCTAATTATTTTTTTAAGAAATGCATTGCTTAGATAAAACATTTATCATAATAAAGAAGGACGGAAGTAATTTTTCGGTATAGTAGTATATTATTAAATTTGTGTAAGTGTATGAAATAAAAAAGTAAGAGAGATAGAGACATTGCTATAATAAATACTCCCTCGGTCTTATATTATAAATAAATTTAACTTTTTTAAATTTATTAAATAATTAATGTAGTTAGTCTATCTTTAGTCCGAATACATTAATTATTTAATAAATCTAAAAAAAAAAAAATCATATGAAATGGAAGGAGTACGATGTCACATACGGTGTTAAATATTGAGTGTTCAAATATCACTCTCATAACTCTCATAAAGTATCCGAGATATAGCTGGACGTAATAATTGTAATAATGTAAGCTACCCCATCTAATCAAAATGTTGGCAAACCAACATAACTTCCCTCTAAAGACTAACACCAATAGTGAAGTTGATATTTTCAAATTCAACATTAATTTAGACAAGCTAGTTTTGCTCCTAATTAATACACCAATTGTGTCCAGGTTCATGCAGTATTAACCTTGACTTCACAACTCTATTACTACTAAGCTTGAATTCAACATAAATATATCCATCCAATACTAAACTACACAGCTTTCTATTTATAGCAGCAATGAAGAAGAATGCATCACCTCTTTCTTCAGAGCATAGCATGTCTGTTACCACTCCTCTTCTTGATCTGGAAAAGGTATATACTTTCACTCTTCAACTATAATAATCTAATGCATTCATAAGCTTCTTTGAATTCGCTTGTTTGAGCATATTTATTGACATAAATACATGTACATGATAATGGTTTATGGTATACTTAGTTAAGTTGTTTTGTTACTTTCAACTTTTTCTTTTACTTTGTTTTTTGGATTAGGAATCTGAGATATCAAGTGGTGAAGGGTCTCAAAATAGGGTCATAGAATTAGAAGATGAAGAGAAAGATGAAGAGAAAGATGAATATAGCATTAATGATAGTCCCATTGAACAAGTGAGGCTTACAGTTCCAATCACTGATGACCCTTCTCAGCCAGCACTCACTTTCAGGACATGGATTCTAGGATTAGCATCATGTGTGCTCCTTGCATTTGTGAATCAATTTTTAGGCTACAGAACCAACCCTTTGAAAATCACTTCTGTCTCAGCTCAGATCATTACACTCCCACTTGGAAAACTTATGGCTGCAACACTTCCCACAAAACCAATTCAAGTCCCTTTCACAGATTTGTCTTTTTCGTTGAATCCGGGGCCATTCTCTTTGAAGGAACACGCGTTGATAACTATCTTTGCTAGCTCAGGATCTAGTGGTGTTTATGCAATTAACATCATCACAATTGTTAAGGCTTTCTATCACAGAAGTATCAATCCAGTAGCAGCATATATGTTATCGCTATCGACTCAAATGCTAGGGTATGGATGGGCTGGAATTTTCAGAAGGTTTCTTGTTGATTCACCTTACATGTGGTGGCCTGAAAACCTTGTGCAAGTGTCCCTATTTACGGCATTTCATGAAAAAGAAAAAAGGCCTAGAGGAGGAACTTCTAGGCTGCAATTCTTTTTCGTAATCTTTGTTGCTAGCTTTGCATATTATATTGTCCCGGGCTACTTTTTCCAAGCAATATCAACTCTGTCTTTTGTTTGCTTGATTTGGAAAGATTCCATAACTGCGCAACAGATCGGATCGGGCATGAAAGGCCTTGGCGTTGGTTCATTCGGCTTGGACTGGAACACGGTTGCTGGCTTCTTAGGTAGTCCTTTGGCTGTTCCTGGTTTTGCCATCATCAACATAATGGCAGGATTTTTATTGTATATGTATGTTTTGATTCCAATTGCTTATTGGAACAATTTGTATGATGCTAAAAAATTTCCTCTCATTAGCTCTCACACATTTGACTCTACTGGTGCAACTTACAATGTTACTCGGATCCTCAATACCAAAACTTTCGAAATTGATATAGACAGTTACAACAATTACAGCAAGATCTATCTTAGCATTATATTTGCATTCGAGTACGGATTGAACTTTGCAACTCTTACGGCCACAATTTCGCATGTGTTTCTCTTCCACGGAGAAATGATTCTCCAGATGTGGAAAAGGACAGCAAGTTCCTTAAAAAACCATCTCGGAGACGTCCATACAAGGATTATGAAGAAAAACTATGAACAAGTTCCTGAATGGTGGTTTGTTTCCATTCTAATTCTAATGGTTATGATGGCATTAGTTGCTTGCGAAGGCTTTGGCAAGCAACTTCAACTTCCGTGGTGGGGAATCTTACTTTCTCTGGCAATTGCATTAGTTTTCACTTTACCTATCGGTGTCATTGAAGCAACAACAAACACAAGATCGGGTCTCAATGTGATCACGGAGTTAGTTATCGGTTTCATCTATCCAGGAAAGCCACTGGCTAATGTAGCTTTCAAAACCTACGGCCATATCAGCATGGTACAAGCACTTGCTTTTCTTGGTGACTTCAAATTAGGCCACTATATGAAAATTGCCCCAAAATCAATGTTCGTTGTGCAGCTTGTAGGAACGGTAGTTGCATCATCTGTTCACTTTGGAACAGCATGGTGGCTTCTAACATCTATCGAGAACATATGCAATGAATCATTGTTGCCGAAAGGTAGTCCTTGGACATGTCCTGGCGATGATGTGTTCTACAATGCTTCCATCATATGGGGAGTTGTAGGGCCAAAGAGAATGTTTACTAAAGACGGCATTTATCCTGGGATGAATTGGTTTTTCCTTATTGGTCTACTTGCACCTGTTCCAGTGTGGCTTCTTTCTCGCAAATTTCCTAACCAGAAGTGGATTCAACTTATTAACTTTCCTATTATTATTTCAGGCGCGTCTAGCATTCCCCCAGTGAGATCTGTGAATTATATTAGTTGGGGAATTGTTGGAATATTTTTCAATTTTTATGTTTATAGAAAGTTCAAAGGTTGGTGGGCTAGACATACTTATATTCTTTCAGCAGGTTTAGATGCTGGAGTTGCTTTTATGGGTTTATTACTTTACTTTGCTCTTCAATCAAATGGTATATTTGGTCCATCATGGTGGGGTCTTGAAGCTGATCACTGCCCTTTGGCTCGATGCCCTGCAGCTCCGGGGGTACATGCAGAGGGATGTCCTGTCATTGACTTCCAAGTTAATTCGATATTCGATATGTAAAATGTACAAAACTAAGAACATGGTTTATTTTGATATCTGTATTTAATTTTTTTAAACTATCTTCTTTCATTTTTCACTATTGATATTGAACTGTCATGAAATTATGTCTATCTTGGCTTGTACTTTTCATAATCGGTGTATACTCCTCATACTCGGATAATAATCCCACTATGTCAACTATACTGGCGTATGAAGGTCACACTCAATATGGATCAATTATATATCGTTATCTAAAAGAACTCTTACCTATCTCCACTTATCATCTAGTCTTGTCTAATGCTCACATTAGAATTAAGATTAATGACAGTACTAGTATCATTGCGGATTTGGTTTATTTGGAAAATGCACAATCTTTATGCTCTGATATAGATAAACTACACCAGTTCTGTTCTTTTTTGTATTTGAATTTGAATTGCCAAGTTACATGCTTGTTCCAATTTGTTATACATATAATAATCTACTTTTTCTCTCTTAAATTGTACCTAATGTATATTTCAAGCATTGATATAATGTGCGACAGATAGAGCTTTCTCTCTTTCTACCAGTGCTTGAAATTTATCTTTCTGGAATGAATTTCTCTCTCAAGATGGAATGATTGAAATTTGAACTCTTCATTATCTCCTTCCATTTATAGGTGACCAAGTAGCTTCATGATCAAGCAACTTGGCGAGAAAATTTATTGTGGCAGCCAAGTTTACTTGAGGACTAAGGAAACTTAAAGAATAAGTAATCTTGACTAACAATCTCGTACTTAAAGACTGATTTCAACTGGTCTTTACACCTTGATCATATGACATCTTTCTCTAGTATGTTGCTCTAGAAGGCCAAGTGAATCTACTCCTCTAAAAGCGGACTGTTTATCTCAAAATTACTCAAAATTACTAAAAAAGAATTACCCAAAGGTAACAAAAAGGTCATTGATGTCAAAAGTTGCTGATAACCACATTTTATACCGCATTTTCCAACTCGACTCAAATAGTTTTAATGTCATTTTTTTGACGTTTTGTAGTGTTATGCCGGTATTCTATGTCTGTTTCAAGTAATTGTCAAAGAGGAGCATTCATGCGAGAGACCGAGACGAAAAGGGCAAAAAGTGGAAAAAATATGAAGAAAAAGAAAAATCCAACACTCTGGAACATGGTTCGCCATGGATCCTCCACCCACGTTCCCCCACTTGACACTCATGGCGTTCGCCACGGACTTCTGGAACGGAAAAATAGCCGAAGGAGTTAAATCAGCTCCTCCCATTCCATATTTTTCTCCAATGATTCTACCACAATTCAGGAACGTTTTTCACCAGATTAGGTCTTAGTTTTAGTAAAAAAGGATCCAAACTTTGTAGAATTTTATAGGCATTAAAAATCACTTATTCCAAAAGAAATCATTTTCACATTGAGTAATAAGTGCAGATTAGAGAGTTGTATTAGAGATTATTTGTTCTGTACTTGGATCAAGAAAGTTGCAACCGTGCCGCCATAATTTTATTCGAATTTTTCGCGAACTTTTCCATTTCCGCATTTTACCGTTTCTTACTTCCATTACGTATTACTATCTGTTTCTTTTCATTCTTCCTGTTACAACTTCTTTTACTACCTAGTGGCTAGTACTGCTTCATTATTTTAGTATAATTTTCACTACTTGTTGTTTGTTTGCACTGGGTACTAGTTTGTGCATGAGTAGGGCTGTATTTGGTCCATAGGATCGGAGAATCAGACCGGAATCCGGACCGGTAGGATCGGAGAATCAGACCGGAAACCGGACCGGTGGAACCGGTCCATTGGACCGACCAAATGTTATTCGGTCTGGGAATGGGTAATTTTTTTATCCGATACCAAAATTGGATACTATATTGGATACTTATTGGATACTTTTGTCGGATATCCGAAGTAATGGTCCGATTTCGGTCCAAAAAATTGATCCATCACTGTTTCGGTCCGGTCCAGATTTACCCGATACTATTTCGGTCCGGCTCTCGGGATAGCAAATACCCGGACCGAACCGGACCGAAAACAGCCCTATGCATGAGTAGCACTTTAATTAAAATCAAAATGCATATGTACGTTACCCAAGAGCACTTGGGTGAGATGGCAAGGATCTCTTCCAGCTTAACCAGAGGTCCTGGGTTCGATCCCGGCCCTGGGTACGCATTATATCAGTACTAATTTTAATATTAAATTATTTTCTGATTCTGAATTTTAATTTCTAAAAACAGTGACAACGCTTTATTAATTAATTAGGACTTATCGGTTTTTAAAAGTTGTTCCGAAATTGTAATCTTGGAGAGACATCATGACATTTACGGTTTTGAAACATAATACGGGTTGCACGAAAGTGAGTAGTGTTTTTAAACCACTTTTACGGAAAAAAAATGCATTATTTTCTGATTCTGAATTTTAATTTCTAAAAACAGTGACAACGCTTTATTAATTAATTAGGACTTATCGGTTTTTAAAAGTTGTTCCGAAATTGTCATCTTGGAGAGACATCATGACATTTACGGTTTTGAAACATAATACGGGTTGCACGAAAGTGAGTAGTGTTTTTAAACCACTTTTACGGAAAAAAAATGCATATGTACGTTTATTGCGCTATATGTCTGCCTAAACCACTTTGGGTATGGAATCTAAGGACCGTCCTTCCGAAGGGAATCGGTAAATTATATCAGTACTAATTTTAATATTAAATTATTTTCTGATTCTGAATTTTAATTTCTAAAAACAGTGACAACGCTTTATTAATTAATTAGGACTTATCAGTTTTTAAAAGTTGTTCCGAAATTGTAATCTTGGAGAGACATCATGACATTTACGGTTTTGAAACATAATACGGGTTGCACGAAAGTGAGTAGTGTTTTTAAATTTGTATTTCTTCCAAAATAATATTTTGACCAAAACTAAGAACTGAGATTTATCTGGGACCCAAAGGTACATCGGAAATCTCATTTCGGTCTCGCTTTTATTGAGTATTCATAAACCAACTTAGTCTAATTCCTCTTTTAAATTTCATTCCTCTTAAGATCCATAGCCTTAAATTTACATAGTAATAGTAGGTAGCGGTAGATTGATTATTAATCTATGTGGGTTCGATATTTTTATAACTACGATATATTCCGTGCACTTCCGGATCAATGACATCAGTTGCTCAAAAATCAGCGAAGCGATTGCCGGACTCAAAATTGCTGAAAACACCCTGACCCGCCCGCCAGAATCGAACCGCAGCCGCTCGCGGCCGGTCCTTCCCGCCCCCTCCGATGTGGGGCCATACGTCCGTTGTAGAAAATCATTGTCGCGCGATACTGTGTCGACGCCGATCTCGCCACAACTCGACGCGACTCCAATCGTCGAACAACGCCGTCGTGACGCGACCTCAAAAATATGGCGTCAATGTTGTCGCCGATGCAAAAAATTTTCCTGCGGCTTTGCTGCTTGCCAACGCGGCCCGTTGCCGCGCATCTGCCGCACTGCCATCTCCAGCCGCCACCATTGCTGGTGCGGCCCCGGTTTTCAACCCGATTTTTCAATTTTTGGTTAAAATTCAATTCTTTTTAGAAAATTTGGCTTCATGACAGTTTTTTTTGAAAATATAAGCCTTTTATAGCATTCGAAGAAACAGACCAAGAAATTGATCTAACAAGCAAAAATATTTACAGACACCAAAACACAGTTCTCAATTATTCCAAATTTTTCTGATTAATCATAGCGAGCGTCAATTTCATCATAGAGAATAAATACTCAGTATCTCAAACACCCAGATATTCATAGAATTCCAAAATATTCATAAAATCCCCAGAAGGGCATACCAATAATCTAGCATAATTGATTAAAAATCCCATAGAAGCAAGTTCATATATATTCTCGTCTATGAATAAACCAAAGTGATCACATTACCAAGCTTCTATCAAGATACTATGGTATATTAAGAGGACTCTGAGGTTTGGAGTTTTATTCCCTTTTGGTGCTAAATCTGATTTAGAGCTAATATGTTATTCATACTTTGATTGGTGTGGAGACAGAGTTGACTGAAGAAGTACTTCTGGATATTTCTTCAAGTACCTGGTAAGTTCCATTTCTTGGTGCTCCAAGAAGCAATATATAGTTGTCTTGTTAACATGTGAAGCTAAGTACATTGCAGGTGTTTTGTCTGCATGTCAAACTGTTTGGCTAGTAAATTTATTGCAGGATTTGAAGATCAAGGTAAGCAAGTCTATGAAACTAATGATAGAAAACAAATATGTCATAATGTAACACCATAAACCCCACACATGAAATATCACATAATTTAATTATAAATGCAACCATGTAGGGTGTCACACACATTAAAAACACATACATCCTGCTTCATAACACGGGTTTCAACATCATAGTTTCAAAAACACACATTTGTAATTTGGATGTTTACACTACGTCCAACTCATCTGAAGCTTGCATGGGATGTTTACACGATATCAATCGCATATGATCGATATCACATATTCATATGATAACACATTTCATAACCTGTCATCGCACGCTCACTTCTATTTTAAAGTATCATCGCAACAAAATTATCATCAATAATTATGGAAGATAAAGTAAGTAGTGACATTTAGTCTCAATCTTCAACTTTAATAACAAAATAATAGAGTTGTAATCAATCAACTCAACGGCTTATGAATTCTCAACAACAAAATTAGTCTTATGACTTCAACATAACAAACACAAGGAATAAAACAAGTGTTCCCAACCCAATGTTACATAATCAAAGAAAGACACTACTAAATAAAATGATAAACTAAGAAGCAACTCCATGGGTTGGCTTCCTTTACTTCCGCAAGATCTACACCTGAGTATTTGCACGATGCCCCACGTAAAGGCAACATCCTCATCTATGTCACACTTATTTTATTCTCGTGTTGATTCTTAATCTCCCAACATTTTGTCACATATAACATATTATATCTTATCGTAGCTCGATAAAAAATTTCCTTCAGCTTTAGCGGTACCTTAGAGTCACATAAATTTTCTGAAGTCCTCCTCCATTACAGCCACCCCACTTGAATTTGATGGTTTACATCCCCTTCTATTTATCCATTATTTTATATTACGACCCCAATATATTTAAACCATGTGACTTGTGGGATGATATTGTCTACAAGTTTCGTATCTAGGTTAGAAACGCGTCTCCTTTTGTTGAACTTACATTTCATATATTTTGTCTTACTTCTGCTAAATAGAAATTCATGTGTTTCTAAAGCTCGTCTCCTAGTCTTCACATCTCATTCAAATACTCCTTTCGACTCTCTAAATAGGACCATATCATCTGCAAAAAGCATGCAGCTCTGTGCTAGCTTTTGGATGTGTTCCATAAGTACATCCAAAATTAAAGTAAAAAAGGTGTGTTTTTAGTGTTGAACTTTGATGCAAATCTATGGTAACGGGGAAATCGTCCGCCTCTACACCCTGTGTCTGCACACTAGACGATACCCCTTCATATATTTTTTGGGTAACTCGAATATATGCAATCCTAATTTTTTCCTTCGCTTGGGTTTTCCACAAAATCTCTATAAACACTCTATCATATGTCTTATCCAAGTCTATAAGTGCAAGTCTTGTTGGTCCATCCGGTACTACTACATCTCACGTCGTAGTGGATAAATTGCTTTTGTGGTTGACCTCCCAAATATAAAGCCAAATTGATTCTAAGTGATTTGAGTTTATTTTCTTAATCTTCGTTCAATCACTGTTTCTCATGACTTCATGGTATAAGTCATAAGTTTAACCCCCCATAATTTGCACAATTTTGTATATTCCATTGTTCTTATAGAATGGAATTAAAGTGTTTCTTCTCCATTCATCTGACATTTGTTTTAATCTGATAATTATGTTAAAGAGTTTGGTGAGTCACTTAATGCCTCTAACTCTAAGAATTTTTCACACTTCAATAGATATGTTGTATGACTCAACCACATTACTGTTACTCATTCTTTTCAACGGTTCATTTATCTCTTATTTTTTAATCTGATGATGATAATTATAGTTTTGATCCTTTTCCCAAATGTCGAGTCGGTTAGAATCCAGTTAGATATCATATCTTTCATTAAATAAATTATATAAATACGTCTTCCACCTATCATTTATAACCTTTTCACGAACACTTTATCTTATTTAGATGTAACACATTTCATTTGATCCAAATATTTTGTCTTCCTTTCTCTTTATTTAACAAGTTTATATATAAATTTGTCTACCTCCATAGTTTCCTAAAGATTGATATGTGTCAAAAACTTAATTTTTGCTTTATTTTACCGCTTAGTCTCGTTCTTAACTTTCTAATTATAATTTTCTCATGTTTCAAGTTTAACTAATTTTACAAATTATTCATGTAACCAAAGAGAAAAAAAAAAACTTGCAAAATTATAATGTAGCTAACAAAATATTCATGTAACCAAAGAGAAAAACAAAACTTGCAAAATTATAATGTAGCTTGGTGTATACAGATTTTAAATTCAAATAGTTTAAGCCTATGTTTAGTGATGAAAGAAATTACGGTGGAAAATCCGGGTGAACAAGAAGCTACACTTACTAGCTTTTCAAAATTACAGTAAAAACGGCTTTAACCATATTACCAAACACATGCTAAGATAGTTTAAGAGACAACTAATTAATTTACTGCGCCGCTTTTGAAAAAACTCATTACAAGTTGTATGTAACTTGTAAATTTGTAATGCAATTTAAGAAGATGGAAAATACACCCTTTGTTAGTATTTGAAGGGTTATTAACCGATAACTTATTGAAAAATAACTTATTGGAAATATGAGAAAAAATAACTTATTGGAGATATGAGATGAAAATGAAATTACATTTACAATCATTTTAATCTCTCTTGTTTTTTTCTTGTCTCTGATTTGTCCAATCTCTTTGATGGACTTTGTGTGGCAATGTAGAGTTCAAAGAGTACTGTTTATTTTATTTTATTTTTATCTTTCATGTATTGCAATGTATATTTCTGTAACTATAAACTCCATTGCTTTTCTACAATCCTCTTATCATTTGTGTTTTTTTTTAAATTCAGTGGTGGCATCTTAAAGGAGCATAGGCTATTGTAGAATAACTCTCCTACATGGTGTAATAATGCAGGTAAGTTGCTTGACATTTGGATTCTTGAATTACAAAAGGCTATGTTATTCCATAATATGACAAATTTTGATTGTAGTGATATATTTTTCGTTAGATTCAATGAGGGTATTTGGTCCAACAGAATATTTGTTATTCACTGAGAGAATAACTTTGAATGGTATCAACTGTGCCAGCGTAAAGTGATGATAGATTCTACTGATTGCAGATTTTTTTTCAATGTAAAACATGGTTTATGTTTCTGTTTCTTCATGCGTTTTTCAATATTTTTCACAGGAATAATAGCTGCATATTGACTAGCTTCAACCATGGTATTGCTGCTACGAGTTTCTTTCTTTTGATTCTTATTTTATTTAATGTGTATATAATTAGAGATTGATGTTATTTGTTATTACTATATTTGGTTTCTTTCATTTTGCTTTGTTTTTTGGTATTAGGAAGCTGAGATACCAAGTGGAGGAGTGTCTGATGAATATAGTATTAATGATAGTCCCATTGAGCAAGTGAGGCTTACAGTTCCAATCACTGATGACCCTTCTCAGCCAGCACTCACTTTCAGGACATGGATTCTAGGATTAGCTTCATGTGTGCTTCTTGCATTTGTGAATCAATTCTTAGGCTACAGAACCAACCCTTTGAAAATCAGTTCTGTCTCAGCTCAGATTATTACACTCCCACTTGGGAAGCTTATGGCTGCAACACTTCCCACAAAACCAATTCAAGTCCCTTTCACAGATTTGTCTTTTTCGTTGAATCCGGGGCCATTCTCTTTGAAGGAACATGTTTTGATAACCATCTTTGCTAGTTCGGGATCTAGTGGTGTTTATGCGATTAGCATTATCACAATTGTTAAGGCTTTCTATCACAAAAACATACATCCTGTAGCGGCTTATTTGTTAGCGTTATCGACTCAAATGCTAGGGTATGGATGGGCTGGGATTTTCAGAAGGTTCCTTGTTGATTCACCTTACATGTGGTGGCCTGAAAACCTTGTGCAGGTGTCTTTATTTAGAGCATTTCATGAAAAAGAAAAAAGGCCTAAAGGAGGAACGTCTAGGCTGCAATTCTTTTTCATAGTCTTTGTAGCTAGCTTTGTGTATAACATCGTTCCCGGGTACTTTTTCCAAGCAATATCAACTGTCTCTTTTGTTTGCATGATTTGGAAAGATTCTATCACTGCACAACAGATTGGTTCGGGAATGAAAGGCCTTGGTGTTGGTTCATTCGGCCTTGATTGGAATACGGTTGCTGGCTTCTTAGGTAGTCCTTTGGCTGTTCCTGGATTTGCCACCATCAACATACTGGCTGGATTTTTATTGTATATGTATGTTTTGATTCCAATTGCTTATTGGAACAATTTATTCGATGCTCAAAAGTTTCCACTCATCAGCTCTCACACCTTTGACTCTACTGGTTCAACATACAACGTTACTCGCATTCTCAATACCAAAACTTTTGACATTGATTTGGAAAGTTACAACAATTACAGCAAGATCTATATGAGTATCACGTTTGCGTTCAAATATGGA
The DNA here is from genome assembly GCF_029867415.1 of Vicia villosa. NCBI lineage: Eukaryota > Viridiplantae > Streptophyta > Magnoliopsida > Fabales > Fabaceae > Vicia > Vicia villosa. The sequence goes on along the minus strand of NC_081185.1, from coordinate 145,856,323 downwards.
TTGAGCTTCACTGCTCTTACAGCCACTATTTCGCACGTTGTCCTCTTCCACGGAGAAATGATTCTACAGATGTGGAAGAAGACAACGAATTCACTAAAACAACTCGGAGATGTGCATACAAGAATCATGAAGAAAAACTATGAGCAAGTCCCTGACTGGTGGTTTATCACCATTTTGATTCTAATGGTTATGATGGCTTTACTAGCCTGCGAAGGCTTCGGCAAACAGCTCCAACTTCCATGGTGGGGAGTCTTACTTTCTCTATCAATTGCATTATTATCCACCTTACCAATAGGTGTCATTGAAGCAACAACAAACATAAGAACAGGTCTCAATGTGATCACAGAGTTGGTTATCGGTTTCATCTATCCAGGAAAGCCACTAGCTAATGTAGCTTTCAAAACCTACGGCCATATCAGCATGGTACAAGCACTTGGTTTTCTTGGTGACTTCAAATTAGGCCACTATATGAAAATTCCACCAAAATCAATGTTCATTGTGCAGCTTGTAGGCACAGTAGTTTCTTCATCTGTTCAATTTGGAACAGCATGGTGGCTTCTTACATCTATCGAGAACATATGCGATGAATCATTGTTGCCAAAAGGTAGTCCTTGGACATGTCCTGGTGATGATGTGTTCTATAATGCCTCCATCATATGGGGAGTTGTAGGGCCAAAAAGAATGTTTACCAAAGACGGCGTTTATCCTGAGATGAACTGGTTCTTCCTTATTGGTCTACTTGCACCTGTTCCAGTGTGGCTTCTTTCTCGCAAATTTCCAAACCAAAAGTGGATTAAACTCATCAACATTCCTACTATCGCTGTAGGTGCATCTGGCATTCCACCAGTGAGATCTGTGAATTATATTACATGGGGACTTGTTGGAATATTTTTCAATTTCTATGTTTATAGGAAGTTCAAAGGCTGGTGGGCTAGACATACTTATATTCTGTCAGCTGGTTTAGATGCTGGAGTTGCTTTTATGGGTTTAGTACTTTACTTTGCTCTTCAATCTTATGGTATTTTTGGCCCAACATGGTGGGGTCTTGAAGCAGATCATTGTCCTTTGGCCAGATGCCCCACAGCTCAAGGGGTACATGCAGAGGGTTGTCCTGTTCCCTGACTTCTACGTTACCATTTTATCAGACCATCACCAATATTGTCAAATGAATATCATATTGGATATGTAAATGTATAAAACAAAGAACATGTTTTATTTTGATCTCATTGTATTTGAGCTATTTTATTTTACTTTTCAGTATTAATGCATCGTAAAAGTCTCAAGAAAAAGGAGTAAGCTATACCACTTCATTTGCTGTTTTAAATGTATTTTTTATGTGCGTGTGTGTGTTTAAAGGCCATTAAGGACCATGTCTCCTTGTCGAAGATTGGTCATTATGACTATTCACGACATTGTCTTCTGGTCTGAGCATGACTGTTATATGATCATTAAAAACCTTGTCTCTTTTGTCTAAGCATGGTTGTTATGGTCATTAACGTCTTTGTCTTATTTACTTCAGTGTGGCCGTTATGATCATTAACTACCATGACTTGAGATCAACTTGAACTCACTTATGTCACATTGAGTCATTTTGCGTATACTAGTATACAATCCCTCAAGCATGAGGCATATAGAGGCAAAGTGCTTTTAGTAAGAGACTCTAACAATACAATACAACAGCTGCAGGTAGAAGGAGTCATCTCGACCATCCATTATCAAGTCGGCCTCGTGGTAAGGAGAGGTCTCTCTTTATTTTGTAGCGGTTAACTCAACATATCATGGTCGAGGTCGTTCACAGCTCGCACGCCTTCCATTGAGGATTCTTTAAGGTCCTAGTATGTCATTATAGACATAGTGATATACAGTCTCTAAAGCGCAAGGCGTGCATGGGCAAAGAGTTTTTACGTAGTAAAGCTTGACATTAAAATTAATGCTCCTCTTGTTGGTTACCCCTTTTTGGAAAACCCGACACAGTGGATGGTCTGCCCTCTATGGATTTGATTGATAGTACCCCGTAGGACGTCGCCTGTAGGCACAAGGATGTCCATTAGGGTTTCATCCATCAGGTAGGGAAGATTTATAGAGAAGCAAATAAATATGCATTTGCACTCGCAAGATTATGTGTGAATCAAAATGGTGGAATTATGACCTATGATGTTTGTCCTCAAGATCTAAATACCATTTATCTAGCAGATTTTGTTGGAAGGTGTTATAGTAGGATTGTTAAGAGAGTAGTTATTCTTCTTTTGGGTTTAGGCTTTCCTATATCCCAAAAAAAATTACTGAAAAGTCAAACAAGATAGTTTAAATACAAAGAGATCAAAGTAAAACATGTTCTTGGTTTAGTATATTTACATGTTCAATATCATAAACACAAGAAAAGGTGGTATTGATGATGGAATAGTAACATGAAAGTCAGGGAACAGAACAACCCTCTGCATATACACCTTGAGCTGTAGGGCATCCTGCCAAAGGGCAGTGATCTGCTTCAAGACCCCACCATGTTGGACCAAAAATACCATATGATTGAAGAGCAAAGTAAAGTACTAAACCCATGAAAGCAACTCCAGCATCTAAACCAGCTGACAGAATATAAGTATATCTAGCCCACCAACCTTTGAACTTTCTATAAACATAGAAATTGAAAAATATTCCAACAATCCCCCAACTAATATAATTCACAGATCTCCTAGGTGGAATGGTAGATGCACCTAAAATGATAATAGGAATGTTGATAAGTTTAATCCACTTGTGGTTAGGAAGTCTGATAGATAGAAGCCACACTGGAAAAGGTGCAATAAAACCAATAAGGAAAAACCAATTCATCTCAGGATAAACGCCGTCTTTAGTAAACATTCTCTTTGGCCCTACAACTCCCCATATAATGGAAGCATTGTAAAACGCATCATCACCGGGACATGTCCAAGGACTACCTTTTGGCAACAATGATTCATCGCATATATTCTCAATAGAAGTGAGAAGCCACCATGCTGTTCCAAAGTGAATAGATGAAGAAACTACTGTGCCTACAAGCTGCACAATGAACATTGATTTTGGTGGAATTTTCATATAGTGGCCTAGTTTGAAGTCACCAAGAAAACCAAGTGCTTGCACCATGCTGACATGACCGTATGTTTTGAAAGCTATATTAGCTAGTGGCTTTCCTGGATAGATGTAACCGATAACCAACTCTGTGAACACATTGAGACCTGTTCTTGTGTTTGTTGTTGCTTCAATGACACCAATTGGTAAAGTGAAAACTAATGCAATTGCCAAAGAAAGCAAGATTCCCCACCATGGAAGTTGGAGCTGCTTGCCGAAGCCTTCACAGGATACTAAGGCCATCATGACCATTAGAATCAGAATGGTGACAAACCACCATTCAGGGACTTGTTCATAGTTCCTCTTCATGATTCTTGTATGGACATCTCCGAGATGTTTTAATTCACTCGTGGTCCTCTTCCACATCTGAAGCATCATTTTTCCGTGGAAGAGGATCACGTGTGAAATAGTAGATGTAAGAGCTGCAAAGCTCAAGCCATACTGAAAGGCAAACGTAACGCTCAGATAGATCTTGCTATAATTGTTGTAACTTTCCATATCAATGTCGAAAGTTTTGGCATTGAGAATCCGAGTAACATTGTATGTTGCACCGGTAGAGTCAAATGTGTGAGAACTAATGAGAGGAAACTTTTTTGCATCATATAAATTATTCCAATAAGCAATTGGAATCAAAACATACATATACACTAAAAATCCTGCCATTATGTTGATGATAGCAAAGCCAGGCACAGCCAAAGGACTACCTAAGAAGCCAGCAACGGTGTTCCAGTCAAGACCAAACGAACCGATACCGAGGCCTTTCATGCCCGAACCAATCTGTTGGGCAGTGACTGAATCTTTCCAAATCAAACAAACAAAAGAGACAGTTGATATTGCTTGAAAAAAGTATCCCGGAACAATGTAATACGCAAAGCTAGCTACAAAGACTACGAAAAAGAATTGCAGCCCAGAAGTACCTTTAGGCCTTTCTTCTTTTTCATGAAATGCCCTAAATAGAGACACTTGCACAAGGTTTTCAGGCCACCACATGTAAGGTGAATCAACAAGGAACCTTCTGAAAATACCAGCCCATCCATACCCTAGCATCTGAGTCGATAGCGCTAACAAATAAGCCGCTACAGGATGGATATTCCTATGATAGAAAGCCTTAACAATTGTGAGTATGTTAATTGCATAAACACCACTAGATCCTGAGCTAGCAAAGATGGTTATCAACACATGTTCCTTTAAAGAGAATGGCCCCGGATTCAGCGAAAAAGACAAATCTGTGAAAGGGACTTGAATTGGTTTTGTGGGAAGTGTTGCAGCCATAAGCTTCCCAAGTGGGAGTGTAATAATCTGAGCTGAGACAGAAGTGATTTTCAAAGGGTTGGTTTTGTAGCCTAAGAATTGGTTCACAAATGCAAGGAGCGCACATGATGCTAGTCCTAGAATCCATGTCCGGAAAGTGAGTGCTGGCTGAGAAGGGTCATCAGTGATTGGAACTGTTAGCCTCACTTGCTCAATGGGACTATCATTAATGCTATAGTCATCTTTCTCTTCATCCTCTATGTCCCTATTTTGAGTTACTCCACTACATGAAATCTCAGCTTCCTAGCCCATAAAACAAGGAACCAAAAATCAGTTATTATAAATAAATTAATTGGAGTTGGAGAGTGAAAGTAGCTAGTTACCTTTTCCAGATCAAGAAGAGGAGTGGTAACAGACATGCAATGCTCTGAAGACTGAGGTGATGCATTCTTTTTCATTGCTGCTATGAACCTGGACAGACTTCAACTATTCCATGATGAGTGTTTGTCTTTTGAATGATGTTGTGTTAGTTTGTCACTTGGAACAGATGATGAGGTAGCATGCACTATTATAATTACGCCCCTCCATATACCTCTATATACTTTACTGTATGAGATTTTAGAATCAACGTGAGAATTCATCCATCCTTTTCAATTTTGTAGATATTTAAATATAGAATAATGTTGCTGACTGTATACTGATTTATTGTGCCCCTCTTCACAGAACTGTTTATCTGTTACTTTTCACACATACTTTGAAATTGTTATCAACTTCTAAATAAGTAACCATTTTCTTTCAGTTTTTTTACCCCTATACCATTGTTTTCCGCACTATATATCCGGCAATGCTCATCTTTCTCAAATATACATACTCCACTTTCAAATATTTTATTTTTTTACTAAAGTGTCAGTGTCGCCAATCCTACTTATACTTTTTAAGTGGAGGAACCAACAGTTTTAAAGTCTCTTTTAGTTTGTTAGTTGTTCCATACAGCCTTACCATAGTCTCATGCATGTTAATTGATATGTAATTGCAACATCAAAAAAATGAGACACAGCAAAGAATGTCAAGATGCTAAGCTTTTCCTTATTACTTTGAATCCTCAAAATAATTAATTCTTTCGCTGGTGAATATATTGAAATATGATATGAAAATATTTAATGGTGATTCTACCATTTGGAAATGTAACATACACTATTGTGAAATAGTGGGTACAACATAACAGAATTTGAACAAATTGCTAATGTTCCGCAATATGCTACTTAGTACAAAGTGTTCCCAAATAGTGGCGGCCATAGCGTAGAGAAATAGAGGAATTTGAATAAACTGTTATTTTCTGAGATCTATGATTAACAACATTGTTAAAGGGGGCAGTAGGATAGATAAAGGGGGTTACGCGAAATGAACTGAATCATCATGACTGTGTTGAATATGTTAGATTAGAAAAATAAAATAGGTTTAATGCAACAATTCTATGCTTTCGAATGAAACCAAACCTTTTTTGAACTGAAAACAGAACTGCACTTTCTGAACCATGTGAACTGAATTGCAGGCGATACGGTACAGTATCTCCACCTTCATCGTTGTACTGGTTTCTTCAGCCTCTGAACCACAAACTGCACTAGGTGTATCCAGTGGTGAAAGAGGGGTCAGCTTGTATATGAGCAAGAGCTCTACCAGTGTCTGTGATCTGTCTCCAACCACAAAAACACTCAGGTTCAATAGTTTTTGAGGTTGGGGCGGTTCAGTTTAGCACAAATACAACTAGTTTGCAATCTACCATAGCCGATATTTGGCTATGGTAGATAATTAACATGATTTTTTCTTTGTGGACACTCAGAATATTGACATGAATACATCTTATCAAAATCAACCTCAAAATCAAAATCAAACTCACTCTTCCTCTTCTCATTCAAAACATGTGTAACAACACTATTAGAGCAAAGTCTTGGACTGAGTCACTAGCCTTCTAACTTTATCAACATCAGGAGACAAGTGTTTGATGATTGCAGCCAGCACAGAAACCTTCCAACCCTTTTTCAAATCATGAGGCTTTCTATAAGGTGGTGGACCTTGTTAAGGAATTAAGTTCAACTAGGATATAAGCTATCTAACTTGGTAAGGAACGCCTGAGCTTTAAAATAAAATTCTAAAACGTTTAAACAACCTAATTCTTAGGTCATATATGACCCAAGGTCTAGTCTTTCATAAAGTATAAACTCTCTGTCCATATTCATATTACCCTTACGTTTTTACCTATATTAAGAAAAGTTGGTATTCTAATTAATGTGTACATTTTGTATGGGCTATGTATGAAGGTATTGGAGACAATTGGCCCAGAGTTCTATCATGTCCACGGAGGAAAAAGTCCCAATTCTTCCCTTCAACCATTTTGCTATGGTGTGTAGGAATGATGATAATGATAGAGTGTCAATATGCCCACATCAGATAGTGGCACCAACAGAAATAATAATTTAGGTGTTGTAGTGACTCTGGGTATGCGAAGAGTTGCTAAAACAAACTTTACAAAGCTTGCTCACTATGATGCAAACGCCGGACAATATTTTGATATCAAAGCTTGACGAACGTATGAAGGTATTCGAGACAATTGGCCCAGAGTTCTATCATGTCCACGGAGGAGAAGGTCTGAATTCTTCCTTTCAACCATTTCCTTCCCCTGTGTATATCAAATTTCACAAGACGCCAATTTTGCTTTTCCTAATCTTAGAACTCTAGAATCACACAATTATCCTGAACATAAAGGACACAAACCTAGCCATCTTTCTTCCCGAGAATAATTTGAATAGAAGGTTGTGCTCATCTGTTGGAAACACCACCTACTTTGCATTGGCTGACATCAATTACTTATCCATGAAGGAGGTTGAAGATTTGGTGCCATCACTCAAATAGTTGTGTGTGTGTGTGTGTGTCATTGCTATCAGAGATTTGGTGCAAATGCAGCATGTAGATCTCTCCTCCACTAAAGTAAAAAGCTTTTCTGATGCAGTATGTAAACTTAACAATTTTTAAACCTTCATTTTAGCTATTGATTGTCAGGCATAACTGTTGGAGATATTGGAGTGAAATTTAGAAATGCAGCATATAACAGCATGGATAACGGAGTTCTAAGTTTTGATCACGTACGAATTCCAAGGAATCAAATGTTAATGAGGTAGTTCAATTTTACTTATTTGCCTGCTATAGAAAACCATCCTTCTGTTGCGTTTGTGTTTGTTCACTTAGCTGATTTGTATCAAGGACAGGGAAGCTTCGAGAATCCAGGTCGAGGAACTTCTGCTGTATTCCCACGAGGAACTTCTGCTATTGAGATTTATGTTTTGAATTGATTAATCACAATAAATGGAATTTAGATAGCGTGACACCACATTCAAAATATTTAGATTTATGTTTTGAATTGATTAATCACAATAATAAAAATTTATCATACACAGAGACAACGTATTTAGTCTTAGGCAGTATCATATCTCGAGCTCAGTTAAATTAGTGAAAATGTTATATGGGGAGACTCTAGTGTTAAAAGACTTGTGTTAAATGATACAGCGTCCAATTTTATATTGTTTTGTAGGTTCAATGTTTTGAATTGAAAAAGAAACTCCTTCTCTTCAAAACCCATCTAAGGGTTCTTGAAGTGAACTTCTGTGTTTTTTAATGACATAACTCTAATCATTCTGCCATGACTCCCTTTTTAATAGATTATTATGTTCATAAAATAAGTCTTGCAAAATATAAATCACCACCCATACTATTTAATACCCAGTTCCTATGACATCTATTCGGTACAAATTCATCAGTACATTTTTCTCTCTTACAATGAAGTGTTGTTTTACTGACTCTCATTTACCATAATACTTTTCAGAAAGTAAATTCTCTCTAATCAATGAAGAATTCCTAGCATATGCACAGTATGGAATTCCTATAAATCTTAATGTTTTGTTCTCTTACTTTTGTAATAATTCATTTCTGTTATCTATCAATTTATGTTGAGTTAGATTATTTAAATCGCATGATGGTGTAATTTTTGCATGGAGAGGCAGTTCTAAATCCAATTCCCCTTTTGAACTGGTTGCATCACTACGCGGACACACTAAATCTGTTGTTTGCCTGGCTGTTGGATGTAACAAGATGTTGTACTCAGGATCCAAGGATCAAAGCATCAAGGTATATTTTGATTGTTTGGCAATAAAGAGTCTGTGAATCTTCAGTGGTTTTTTGCTTTTCTATGTTAGCTCTACACAATTGCTTGTTGCTTAGTATATGTTTTGTTTGATAAATTGATAATGATTTCTTATTGTTTTGTTCAGGTTTGGGACCTAGACAAATTTGAGTGTAAAATGACACTCAATGCGCATACAGGAGAAGTCACATCCCTTATTTGTTGGGACAAATTCTTGCTATCCGGTTCATCAGACTGCACTATCAAGGTCTGGTATAAAACCGTCGAGGATACTTTGGAAGTTGCATATTCACACAATGTAGAAAACATTTTTTAACATTTTTTAAGAAATTAGAGGTTTGTTGTGTGGCTCTGAATTGCTATATAATGAATAATTTTGTAGACTTTGCTTGAGAAGATGAAGTCGGTGTACACGAATGTAGAAGGTCTTCCTCCGGATCGAATTGTGGAAAGCAATTGCTTCTCCAGGGCGTGGTATTTTGGCCATGGATGAATCCAATGCTACATGTGGAAAGCGGTTGAATTCAATTGGACTAGAGAACACCGAAGCTAACCGTCAAGTATGGCGTAAAATTATATATGAAGAAAGTGTTATGACTTGGTTAAAATATAATTTTTATGTGTATGATTTTATAGTACTTGAAATATTATGAATGCACATTATTTTGTATACTTTTTGGTTAATATTAAAAATATTTTGACTTAGTTAAAATATGATTTTTATGTGTATGATTTTATAGTATTTGCAATATTATGACTGAAAATGAAATATAACTAAATGGTGTATATGAAATAGGGTGTAAATAGATTTAAATATAATATAATTGTTCATTCATAAATGACGTATTTACACCCGATTTTTATTAAAATAGAGTGTAATTAAGAAGGTATCTACACCCGATTTTAATTAAAACAGGGTGTAATTAAAACGTAATTACGCCCAATTAAACCCGATTTTTATTAAAATAGGGTGTAATTAAAACGTAGTTACGCCCAATTAAACCCGATTTTTATTAAAATAGGGTGTAATTAAAACGTAGTTACGTCCAATTACACCCGATTTTTATTAAAACAGGGTGTAATTAAACATAGTTACGCTCAATTACACCCGATTTTTATTAAAACAGGGTGTAATTAAAAACGTAATTACGCCCAATTACACCCGATTTTTATTAAAACAGGGTGTAATTAAAAACGTAATTACACCCGATTTTTATTAAAATAGGGTGTAATTAAAAACGTAATTACGCCCAATTACACCCGATTTTTGTTAAAATATGGTGTAACGTAGAACATATTTACACCCGATATTCTTAAAATAGGGAGTAATTACGAACGTATTTACACCCGTTTTACACCTGTTTTAAACGGGTGTAAATGCATTAGACATTTCTCACCCTGTGGATATACACCCGATTTTTATTAAAAATAATGGGTGTAAATTTAATAAAAAACGGGTGTAAATTAACATTTTTGTACTAGTGCTTCTTAATTTTAATTTTATTTGTTTTATTTTAAATCATTATTAATTAATTTTTTAAATCATTCTAATACAAAATTATTATTCAATTGTTTTAAATCCTTGTTGATTAATTTTTTAAAATTATCATTTATACAAAATTATATTTAATTATTGTTAATTAGGATAATTATTTAATTTTACATAGTAAATTATTAGATAAAAAATGAAAAATTTTCAATCTACCCCTTGAATCTCTTAGTCACCTGTCGCAATTTCAATTTTGTCCCTTATTTATGTGGATGTATCTCCGGAAACATTTTTTTTCAAAAAAATTTATTTATTTTCGTAGATGCATCTACGAAAGCGTTAAAATATATTGAAATTTGAGATTTTCCCTATTAATTGGAATGCACCTATGAAATATTCTATTATATTTTAAATCAATTACATTTCATTCCAAAACTCAATTTTTATAACAAAAATGGAACATCAAATTATAGTAAATCAAAGTAGTGCAATTGAGGTTTTCCAATTACTTTGATTTACTATAATTTAATGTTCCATTTTTGTTAGAAAAAAATGGAGTTTAGAAGTGAAATGTAGTGGATTTGAAAATATAACACAATGTTCCTAAGGTACATCTACGGAACGCTCTATTTTCAAACCCTTGCGTAGACGTAGTTACGGAAGATTTCATGAACTTAATTAATTTGAGATTTTTCTAAATTAATTAGGATTTTTCCAATTAATTGGAAAATTAATTTGGGATTTTCACAATTAATTGGGAAAATCCCAAATTTCACTATTTTTAACGCTTCTGTAGATGCATCTACAGAAAGAAACAAATTTTTTTTATAAAAAAAGTACTTCCGGAGGTACATCTACAAAAGCAGTGGGACAATTTTGCCAATTCACTGGTGTATGTTCAAGAGGTGTAGTTAGAAATTCTCTAAAAAATTGATAAAGAAAATTAATTAGAAAAATTAATAAAATATTATTTGATTATAATAATAATTGTATTATAATTTTTTACACTATTGATGCGATCCATCTAAGTGACATTTGGTTCCACACCGACAAGGTGCTAATTATTTTTGAGGCATCAATTGGTTTGTTGAGGTTGCTTAGAAGAAGTCCTCATACCATCATTCCAAAAAGAATATCTAAGAGTGTATTGAATTTCGTCGTGGTATCGCAATTTAATTAGTTGCCCATGTTTTCAAAGTTTTGTTGTTTGGGTTGGTGTTGGTCGGGCGATAACATTTTAGGTGGAAGGGTAGATTTGGTGCGAATTGTTGTGTTAGGTAAAAGGGAATTTGTTGTTGTGGTGCATGGTAATTGATGCTTGTTTGACGTCTTGGTGTGTGTATTGGTATGGGTTTGATGGCTTGGTGGTTGGTGTTTGTTGTATGAAAGATGAATTAAAATGTCGGGGTTGTTTTTGGTAGACAGGGTTATAATCTTGGTTTTGTGATTGAGTGTATGGCATGTGTTGATTATGGGTGTCCGTGAAAGGTTGTAATGTGATTTGGTAATTTGTTTGTGTTAGGATAGGGGATATGACATGTATTGATTTTGGATGTTAATGAAAGGTTGTTGTATGGGTTGATAATTTTGTTATGTTGGAATGTGGGTTTATGTTTGGTGTTGGCTTTGTTGGACATTTAAAGATGATGCTTGTTCATATGGCTCAACTAACAATCTAGTTACAAACCGAAAGTTAATTGAAAATGATTCATATCATGTCATGTATTGAGGGCTTGGTTTACATTCGGTTAGCATAACATGGTTTGCCATGACAAAGTTATGGCGGTTTCTCCATTGACGATATTTTGCCTTGTTGAAGTCTTTCCAGTTATCAAAAGCCCATACACTTTACTTTTGTGTTTATCTTTGAAGTACCTTAGTGGATCTGCAATGTTCTGATACATACAAAAATGTAATTTAACCTGATCACTATGGTACATTTCCACGATAAGAAACTTGATAAATGGAATTTTTTAAAACAATAATGTCAGTTTTTTTTCAATTAAAAGTTCGACATAACGAAGATGTTGAAAACATGTTTGTTACACATGAAACATTCGGGTTCAACTATATTGGATCAAACTGAAACTAAATCACCAACTATGTTATTTTTTATGAAGATATCAAAGAGGATAACGACTTGAATCAAGAATTCAGTGAACAAAATGAGGCTCAAATCAATCACTTGTATTCTTTGTTCAGAGATGACAATTATGTTTATGATGATGGACGATGATGACCAATGACTTTTTCTTGTAACGTATGCATATTGTCCACCTTGACACATGACGAACTTGTGTTTGGATGAAGTTGAGCTATCCACTGAATTCATGTACAACAATGTTATCCTATTCTAAATGGGCTTAAATGTGGGATACCAATTCACCACAAAAGTTGATTATGTGTTGGCCATAAAAAAATATCATATGGAACACTCAGTTGATTATAACATTGATTGCTCATACGCACGAAGGTATGTTGTTATTTTTCATAATGAGCTTTGCAAGTTTCGTATAGGAGCGTCTTATAGAAAGTGAAGTTATTGTTGGAAGATAGGTTCAATTCATGAATCTTATAGCTATAATACCACCAATCTTTTACAGGATCATCGTAAACAAAACTCTCAAGTAAAATGGAAAAACACTTTTTCTCTTATGTGCAAAGATCCATCAGCCAAGGTGAGTACATAATCGTTCATATTTCTTCTATATTCAACTATACTCTCTTGTACAAAAAAGCAAGGATCACAAGGAATAAGGTTGTTAAACAGGTTTGTGATAACTAGGAAACTTCAAACAATGAACTCCACATTATTTGTTGGCACTTCAAAAATATGTTATTGATACAGTAGTTGTAATGGAGGCATTACCTACATCTACAAGTGTTGGCATTTGTAATAATGGAACCATAGTATTCCACCGACTCTTCTAGGTGTTTCATTCTTGCATTTGAGGTTTTGCATGTTGTTCAAATTAACAGAACATGGTTATACATTAAATATAAAGGGAACTTTACATATGGTCATGACACATGATGGTAATAGTAATATTTTTTCAATTATTCTTTTCTTGGTGGAAGGTGAGACCATTGGTGGTTGGAGTTTCTTTCTCAAGAATTTGAGAATGCATTTGACTATGCAAGTCTACC